>NW_027180342.1:300000-465008 GCF_040956055.1 Brachionichthys hirsutus
AGTCCTGTAAGTTGTGCTGTTTCCTTTCTTTGCAGGCGGATTCCAACAAGACCAGGATTGACGAGGCCAACCAGCGTGCTACAAAGATGTTGGGCAGTGGCTAGACTGCAGTGAAAAGTGCTTTTATCCTCGTCTAACCCCAAACACCTGAGAAATAAAAACACCGACCAAACCCAGCCCTCGACATAAACACGCAGCGCCCACTTCCTGTGTTTGACTGCCGGTGATTCAACGTCATGCTTTTATTGTGAAACGTAGAGGTTTGCACACATGCACATATCATACATCCTTCTGCCCCCTCCCGTTTCCCTCTGTCCCTTCCCTCCCCTTGTTGTCAGTATTGCTGTATTGCCGCTCTTTTCATTTATTAAGACTAGATTTTGAGTCAAACTCTCTCCACACTGTACATAGTGCTTCTTAAATGGCTTCACTGGTCTAGCTCAGTCGTCCTGTTTTCTTCACTACTATTTTTTTAAACTGTATGTACACATTTGACCAACACGTCCTCCCCCATGTGAGTATTCTGGCGTCGTCCATTTAAGGCCCAATGTGTATCCATTATTTCAGATGTTGTGATGCTACATGATAAGGCCATAGTGATTTTACCGTGATAATCGTGAACATGCAAACCTCACGGCCTGTAACCAAGGCCACTTTTTAAATATATTGACTATAAAGTAATTTATGTAGACATGGAGCCTTGCTGATCTTAATAACGTAGTGAATCATGGATACTCAGTTATGTCTCTGTTGGTATAGCAACAAAATTGTGGCTATTTGATCCTGAATATCAGTGTATTTTACCAATTCTATTGATGAAGCAGTATTAACACAATTTGATACTATTGATTGTAGAAATATACCTGTTCAAAAGTAACGATTGCGTATTTAATAGATTTAATGTAATTTGTCAAAACTTGGCTGATGACTTGTTTATCAGAAATACACTGGGCAGTTATCATTGTGATAAAGAAAGGAGGTCAGAGTTCAGCATCCGATTAAAGTGTTAAATCAGGGGGGGCGGTCAACACACAACCTTCACATGCCAGACCAGATTGCTTTAACCCATTATACTACCCTTTCAATTTGAAGCAGTGCATAGAGTGAGTTATGCATGCATCTGCTGCTACAGTGAATAATTAATTTATCCAGGCAAAAATAACCTAGCATAGCGATGTCATGCTACATATTTAGGCCACACAGAGGAGAGGCCCACATGCATATTCAATAGTGCCACTCTTTTTGTTTAATGTCTATTTACCTTTCCAGACTGTGATCATCACTGTAAATTAATACCTTGGAAAATATGAATAAAACCATCATAAAAAAAACTCACCTTACGGCTTTCAATACTGGTTTCAGTCTCAATCCTATGTAACTGTGTAAGCCATCAGGTTGAGTGGAACCAAGATGAGAATGGAAAATGAGAACATTAGAAACACATCATCAGCCTGAGTGAGTGAGATTGAGTGCCTTCGGCTGCAGAAGACCGATAGTGCTTCTGTATATCCACTGGATATAGTATTATCAGCAGATAGATGAATTTGCTCACCTCAAGAAGTCATATATATGGCTACAAAAAACCAGTCTGAAAGACCGGACACAGTCTACCGTTATAGCTGCACCAGATCCCTAGAGGCCAGGACCTAGGTGCGCAAGCTGAGGCAAGCATAAAGTGAAGTTATAACTGGCTTGGGTGACGTATAGGAATATCTGTGTGGGGTTCTGATGGTTCGCACCACCAAAGGTGGCTTGAAGGAAAAAAAAAGATATGTGTGTCTTTAAGTTCCCAAATAACAAAAAGCCTCTGGCTAACTTACATAACCAAACAGACAGCGGTGGTTGACAAGGAGCAAATGAGCGTTGTGATACATGTGCAAATCCCAGCTGACAGTAACGCCAGCGAGAAGAAACACAAGAAGATCAAGAAGAAAAATGAAACATGTTTACATCAAAGTGGTGAGTCTGAGTCCTCAAACTGGAACACTGGTCTGTGTGCAGAAGAGTTCCAGCAGTCCGAGCAGCTATGATGGTGCACAGGGCGCTAAAAATCCAGACATCTATATGTACATTAAAACAAAATAAAGTTTACTGTCCAATAAATCATAATTACATAAGTATCACATTCTCTCGACTCATTGTGGATATTCTCTTTAAAGTCATCAGTTTCACTGAAAAACAGAAAGGTGACAGGTGAGGGGATGCAATGTCCAATGACATGTCTTTATGTAAGACTAAGCCTACAAACAGTATATTTTATACTATACAGTACTCATCCAAAGGCGCTACCACTTATTCTACTCCACAGAGACATTAGAGACTTTGTTCTGATGACTGGATTTAAATGATTAAAATATACTGTGTCAACACAAATATTCAAAGTACAAATAAGAAACAGTGAACAACAGAGGGGCGGGGGGGAAATGTTTGTCACATATTATGCTAATGAACATCTTCTGTGGAGCCCTGACCTTAGGGGGATTAGAGTTTACCACGTGATGAAGGACACTACCGTATGTACACACACACACACAGGGAGAGAGAGAGAGAGAGAGAGAGAGAGTTCCCATGCAGCCAGGGTTGAGTAAAACACAAACCCAAATTACAAAAACAGAAAACAGAACATGCCAGGGGGTGTGTATGTATCATTAACATTATACAAATAACTCATTGAGTATCTTCATGTAAGAGAGTGTGTCACTATAAAAATGGGTAAATGTTGGTCTCTTCCATTTGTTGAGATACAATTTTGATAGAATAATTAATAAATTAATGATAAAGAATGCCTCTTCTTTATGTTTATGGTAAAAGCAGAAAACAACATTTTCCCACTTAAGCATAAAGTCCTTGTGTACATTTCTGTTTATGAAGTTGCAAAAGTCCTTCCAGAGGTTTTTTGAGCAAGAGCAAGAGAGATGCTGAACTGTTTCAGGAGGATTTCCACAAAAAGAGTTACTAACATCAATGTCTCTTTTCTTATTGCCTTCATATGCTGCTCAGCCGCTAAATGACGTCTTCACAGGAGCCCAACGTGCGTTTTTAAATCAAGGGCTCCCTCTGTTGACATTGTGTTCCCATGCGCTGCATTTTCTCGTTTAACCTTTGTGATGTTAATTGAACGAGACATCAATTTAAAATAATTTGACTTTTCTCACCATGAGGAGTAGCCTCCTACTGTGAGAACAGTTACACCATATAGTGCTTCATTGGGAGCTAAGAATGATCCGATCTGATCAACCCTGTGTCTTCAGTCTACAAAGAGAGTCTGAACATAAACTGGGATTATTGTGGGCGGGGTCTATATTTAAAGGTGGGTTTGGATGCAAAAGTTTTTAAAAAAATTACGTTTTGTAGTGGCAACTGTTTGCATCCGGTCTTTGGGAGTGCAATCAACAAGTGCATATTATTATTATTATTATTTTCGTTTTCTTCTTTTTCATCGTCGTCTTTGCTTTCTTCTTCGTCTTCTCCTTTTTCGTCGCCTTCTTCTTCGTTGTCATAATTTTCGGCTATTTCCGTGAGTCATGTGACCTCCGTCGTTTTTATGGCTCGTCCTGAGCCACCCTCGGTATCATTGAATGATTGGTTAGTACCGACGGCGGCACCATGCTCCGAGCCGTGTTCCGACTGGCGGCGACGGGGACCCGGGGTCTGGCTCGGTCACGGCGCGGCTACTCAGGTAGGATGGCCGCTCCATTTCCCAGGGAAAGCAGCAGAGGATGTTAGCTTCAGGCTAGCCGGCTAGCTGCCTGTAACTAACGCCCTGTGTGAATGGAAGGTAGCCCGTGGTGGTGACATTGATTTATTTTTTTATCATAAATTATCTATATGGCATTGAACTAAATATTTTCGTTTATTAAAAACATTCGTGGAGTATTTTGAATGGAGAGGCGCGAAATTAATTTTAATAAAAATGTCACGACCTTGTGACGACTCTCCTTCAGTTGTTTCAAGAGTGTCAGTGGCCGCAGTTTATGCGCAGTTTATGCGCAGCTTATATCAACACGTCGCTAAATCTAATAATGTAGTTTGTGACCTGAAACAAGTGAAGAATTTGACGTCGTCCGTCGTATTGGTATGATTTTTTTTCTTTCTTTTTTTTAATTTCAACATAAATTCATGATATAAAATATATCGTCAGTAAAATGTACTGTATTAGGAAAATCAACAGAGATGAAATCTAAATGTCTTTACAGTTGCAATAGAATGAGCGTTTTAAAGCCAGTTCCAATCTCTTATCTCGATGCCCTACCCTGAGAGTAAACGGATTTCACTTCACTTCACTCTTATTGGCTTGTCCCTCAGAGGGCAATTTGTTTTACAGCAAACATACACACATTCTACAACATTTAAGGGATGTATAGAACACAATGAGTTGAGCAGCATCATTGTAAAGTTATACAGACTACATATTAAAAACAGTGCAAACCGGTAACTTGTATACATAAACACAAGCAGGCTCACCTCCTTTCTGTCGCGTTCAAGGCCCTGATGGAGAGCGGGACAAAGGAGAATTTAAATCTATTTTTAGTAACCGAGGGGAGTGCCAGTCGAACAACAGATGGAAGCAGCTTGTATTCTGGATTTAGAGGATGATTTTTGTCGTGTGTCGGTGAACGGGATGCTTTATTCATCTGGTGAAATTTCAGTTATTGTCTATCACACAGATCTAGTTGGAATTAGAATTCTGTCAGATAATGTGATGAATGATGCGTTCAGGGAGAGCTTCATGTTCACGTGGAAGTCTGAAGCTGTTGAGCCATTCATCTGCTGGTTCGCATCGGCGTCCATGTAAGACATGACATGATAACACTGATGCACCAATTGCTTCCTTCACCCACAATCAGCAGGCCTGATAAAAGCAATGCTGCTGAATATATAATATTTTCTAAACGTGCATAATTAATAGCTTTCTACTGAGATTATGGCATTGATTCCACTTCATAATTAAAGTGTGGAACAGGAACTGTACATATAGTATCCATGTGTAATATGTGCAATCTAATTGTAAGTATGATTTACTGGTTACTGAATATTTGACCAATCCTCTCTCCTTATGTCTTCCAGCACCGTTGGCCTCCAGAAGTTACTCCCATGACAAAATCGAGACCGACGAGGAGTTTGATGCTCGTTGGGTAACATACTTCAGCAAGCCTGACATCGATGCCTGGGAGCTTAAGAGAGGTGAACGTTAAAAAAAGTTTTTATTCACTATCTTCCCTCATTTAGAAGACATATTACACCATGGGAAATTACTTTTCTGCCTCATTTAGTCATTTCAGTTGTTTCTGCCGAATCTCTGTATCTGCTTCTCTGCTGCTGCATGGAGGCACTGTTGCCTTTTGTTTTTCAAAAAGTTTAATCATAAACATGTGTTCAAATTGCTTCAAATCTGACATTCTCAGACGCCAGGTGACTGTTGGAAGTGGTATTTGGATTTAAGTTTGGTTCATCTCAATGACAAAAACAAATTATATGGAAATATCAGACTTTCAGTGAATATATTGGGACTAATTGTTTAGTTCCAGTAGTGATAGCACTGGGGATCGATACCCACTGGAACTTCTGAAACGTATGCATGTGCTTCTGTAGTTTCCGTTTGCTATTACGGTATTACTATTAATGAATTTTAACCTGAAGGCATGAACACCCTGATTGGATACGACCTTGTACCTGAGGCTAAGATCCTGGACTCTGCACTACGGGCTTGCAGAAGACTGAATGACCTGGCCAGCGCCGTTCGCATCCTTGAAGCTGTTAAGGTGAGAAGACGTGCCTTCATAGAGTCAGAGGGTCTTCTTTTGCATTTCGCAGCTCCTATATAGATATGCTCATCATCTGTACTTTTCTTTGTGCTTTGCAGGACAAAGCAGGCCCCTACAAAGACATTTATCCCTACCTGATCCAAGAGTTGAAGCCCACACTATCAGAACTCGGCATCTCAACACCAGAAGAGTTGGGCATTGACAAGTTGTAGGCTGATGAGGTGAGATTGCTCTAAACTGTATTACTGAATATTTATTCAGTTCAATTATATCCATATGTCGGTCTACTGCATGAATGTACTGCACATTTCTGACTTTAATCATATTGCTTACTACTATTTCCTCAGGTGAATGGAAGAGTTGGATCTCCAGATTCTCTGCTGTCAAATATGTCTATATTGTGAAGAAAATCCATGTTGTCCTTTGTGTACAAAATGGTGGACCTAATAAAGAAATCTAGTAATAAAAAAGTACACTGTTTCTTGTTTAATTCTTACACTATCTGTATTTAACTAATTATATTACCTATGACAATATATTTACTTAATTTCAGACTGGAAAATTTGAATGTTACAGCAGCAAATGTGAAGCAAAGCATAATAAAACAAAATGTAGCCATACGTAGTCTCCCTCCGTGCCACTGTGGGGCGCTATGTCTATGTGTATGCTCGCCCCTTAATGGGCGGCATATCCCCCCCACCCTCCCCCCTTGTAGCCGGGCGCGCGTCCACACCTCTTCCGGGTTACTCATGTGACTGACGCGAATGGCCATCTGCGCGCGCGATTTATTATCCGAACAGGTAATTTTCTAAAACATTCAGGCTCCACTCTTGCATATAATTAGCGCGACGCACACCCCGGTGACGTCAGCATGTGATTGGCTCTACAGCTGATCGTTGATCCTGCTGGGCTGCTCGTCTGATCCCAGGTCAGATTGAGCTGCGGATGTGTTGGCTCTGCTGTCCTGTTGCCAGTGAGTTTGGGTTGTTTCTGGAAGGTAGGACTTTTATTTTACAGCTTAGTTTCACGTCGAGCTTGTGACTGCAATATAATTTAGATATATTATTTTATTTTCTTATTTTTCCAAAGGTTGAAGAGGCGTGTTGGCCATTCACAGCCACTGCTCTCCCCTAATTGTGGCTGCTGCTTTATGTGGAAACTCCTCGGTTTCTAAGTGTTTTTGCTGCCTGTTATATTTAATTACTCTGTTTCTAATTGTTGTTAAACAGATACCCATTTTATATGCACAAATGTATGACAATCATTGTTCACGAGAATAAACTGTTTGAACCGGACTTGCTCTCTGCCATTGTGGAATTAATCGAACCCGTGTCTCTGGAGTAGGGATACGCACACCATTTGAATTCAGGAGTGAGAATTCCTCCTAAATAATTCCCAGGAGTAAAATTCCCTGGGTGGCGTTGTCGCAACCAAAACACTCCACCGCCCTGTCGCATTCGTCACCCAGAAACAACGCTTGCGTTAGCGGTTGTGTGCGGCATTAGCTAATTATTCTTATTGTGATAATCATTACTGATACTAGAATGTTCCGGTTCTCGTGGCGTAGTGGGATTTCTCTGGGTTCTCCGGATTCCTTCCACATCCAAAAACATGCACCTTAGGTGAATTGATTACTCCAAATTGTCTGTATTGACTCGTATGTGTGAAGAGAGATGCTGATTGGTTGATATTATGGTACGCCAATCAGAAACAGAGCGGGGCGTGGCGAGGCGGTCTAATGCGTCAGCATAGTATGCCCCTAACAGCCGCCACCCGCTTCACCCATAATAATGGGTGAGTAATATTTCGAATGCTACTACGGTGAAGGCGGATTATAACCTCGCTCTGCCTCTGATTGATTGGATTGGTTGAGTCGATTAGGTGTAGCCAATAAGAGTGATGAGAATCAGCCAATCAAATGTAGAGGAGGGCGGGTCTTAGTATCGACGTAGTAAATTCCCGTCAGTGTTTTTGTCCTACGTCCGTCGGTAACAAGCTCGGATCAACTCCTCCGCTGCTTAACTTTCCTTTTTTTTTTAAAATCTAAAACTGGTAATCAACTGCTGTATACTTTATTTAGCCTCTTAACGTAGTGTTAGAATACGAAACGTAAAATAATAGGATATATATATATATAAAAGAAAGGAACAGCAGTCTTCAAGTTTCAACAGTTTCTGTTGGTTAAGGTAGGTCTCTAAAATGTAGCTAAGTGAAATAGCTAAACTGTGTGTGTGTTTTCTCCGGTAGCGCATGCGCCGTTGCGCGTTGATGTTCTGAGAACAGCCACTAGTTTTCTGGTCCGAGTAGAAATGTGGAAAAAACGCAAAGGTGTTTTCGCTGAAGGTAGTTGGCATGCTAATGCTAATGCTAATGCTGGCCGCTGTTTACCGCTCAGTTATAACAGTATAAGCACAACGTTAGACATCTCGTTATATTTGCACCTTTTCAGTGGGTGGGACGCATCAGGTCTCAATTACACGTTTTGTTGGCATAAGTTAATGTGTTGGAAGCAGTGGCGCTTTGGGCCGTGTTCTGTTGGGGAACTGGGTCCTGCCATCCATGTGGACGTTGCCCTGGCCCTGTTACCTTGACCCTGTTACCCTGTTGCCCTGGCCCTGTTACCCTGGCCCTGTTACCCTGATGCCTCCCGCCATCCTAAATATGGTCTCTGACCAAGTGCATCCTTTAATGGGAGCGGTATTCCCTGACGGCAGTGGACTCCTGCAGCAGGAAAGGTCCAGAAATGGTTCAAATAGAACCAACTTGAGGTGTTGACCCCCCCCCCCCCCCCCCCCCCCAGTTCCACGGACCTGAGTCCAACGGAGCATATGTGGGCTGTACTGGACCAACGAGTCCGATCCGTGGCCGTCCCACCTGCAGCTTGCAGGACTTAAAGGATCTGCTGCTGGCCTCGGACGAGAGCTCGATGTGGTGGCGACGTCGGTTAACGGCCTCGGACGAGAGCTCGATGTGGTGGCGACGTCGGTTAACGGCCTCGGATGAGAGCTCGATGTGGTGGCGACGTCGGTTAACGGCGTCGGACGAGAGCTCGATGTGGTGGCGACGTCGGTTAACGGCCTCGGACGAGAGCTCGATGTGGTGGCGACGTCGGCTAACGGCGTCGGATGAGAGCTCGATGTGGTGGCGACGTCGGTTAACGGCCTCGGACGAGAGCTCGATGTGGTGGCGACGTCGGCTAACGGCGTCGGATGAGAGCTCGATGTGGTGGCGACGTCGGTTAACGGCCTCGGACGAGAGCTCGATGTGGTGGCGACGTCGGTTAACGGCGTCGGACGAGAGCTCGATGTGGTGGCGACGTCGGCTAACGGCGTCGGATGGAAGTCTGAGTTCTGAATGCTGATCAGCAGCGTTTGTTGGTGCCTTCATGTCCAGAGTCGTGATCCTGAGGGAAAGGGAACGAGCTGTTCTTCCGTGCTTCAGTTCTCAAATCCATGACTTGTTGGTGATGCAGTGAATCATGTCGCTGTTCTGACCCGGTTCTGATCTCCTCTTGCCTCATCAGTCGATGGGCCTCATTCTTCTGTCCAGTTGTCTCTTTGTAACCCTTTCAGTGCCACCTGGAGTGTTTTCTTTGTTCGTTTCTTAGGTGTAAAACCGTTCGCTTGGCCCCTTCTGGGATTCTCTGGGATGTGGAGAACGTGAAAACACGACGGGAGAAGATTTTTTCCTTTCTCTTCTTCAAAATCGACAGCTGAGAATCTGTAGAAGCTCCAGCGTCTGCTTCTCTCCGATGCAACGTGTGCCGTTCGCCTCCGAGCCCGAGAAGAAGCCGAAGATATTTTTTGACCTACTTTCGCCCTTTTCTGCTATTTTTGCCATATTTCTTTTTGGGATCGTTTTTTTCTAGTCTGGCTGATAATATTCTATTTATTTCATTGATTACACCCAGTAATAAAAAATAATAAAAACCAAAGTCTTCAAAGGACGCTCCCAGCAGCGCTTTACCTCTTATCTCACGGATCAAGTGTTCCTTCAGATACGGAGACCACCCACCCGGCAGTCCGCTTGAGGAAGACATCTTCTCGACCGCCTCAGGTGAGCTCGGTTCCTAAACGAATCCTTCTGCAGCGGCTGATTTAAATCCTTCGCCGGCGCTGACCCTCGCCTGCCTCGCGTGTCCCGTTGAGCGTTTTGAGAAATCCTCTGCCACGCAAGCAGCGTCAAACCTGCCACAAATCCGTGTTTATGTTTTAAAAGACAACCGAGTGACGTCGTATCGGGGGTTCTGTCTAACACGTGGCTGCGTCTCCGATCTCAGGGTGAGTCCTGTTAGCCCCCGAAGAGATCCATCTGCCGGTCAAAGGTCACAGCTCCATCGTCACCTTCCTCAACCGTCACCATGAGCAACCGAGGAGACGACTGCTACTTCTTTTACTATTCTACCTGCACCAAAGTAAGTGCGGTTTGAACTCGCAGCCACATTTGCGTGCAGCTCGACCAGCCGGAGCGTCGAGCGTGTCGCGGGAAGCGTCCCTCAGTGTCCCGTTTGCCGCGCAGGGAGACGGCTGCCCGTTCCGACACTGCGAAGCTGCCGTGGGCTGCGAGGCCGTCTGCAGCCTGTGGGAGGAGGGACGCTGCTTCCGCACCACCTGCAAGTTCCGTCACATGGCGATCACGGTGAGCAGAAACGAAACGCCTGTTCTAGAGGAACGCTGAAACCGCTTTGCCCTTTCGAGGCTGCGCGTGCCTCGAGTGGCCATTACCGAAGGGTAGAAAAAGTCTCTCTGGCAACCCCCCCCCCCCCCCCCGAGCCGGGAGCTCCACTCCCGCCTCTGGACGTGCCGCCAAAGCAGCCGTCAAAGTAGTGAGCGCGGCTGCCTTTCACCCAAACAGAAGAGGCGAAAGGAGATCCTGTGTTACTGGGAGACGCAGGCGGACGGCTGCCAGAAGCCACGCTGTGCCTTCTTCCACCAAAAGCCCCGCTGCATCGAGGGCTTGTACGTCCCGGCCGATAAAACCAGTAAGGCGTTTAGTTGTTGCTAATTAACCCTTTAAATTCAAACGCCGAAGGTTTGAGGCTGTGACAAACAACGTCTACGTAACTTCAGGTCAAAGCCAAAATACGGAACAGCCGACGACCACCCCCCCTCTCCCCACCGCACCCAACCCCCAGCTCCGAAACCAGTTCGACGGCAAGTTCGGCATCTCTCCCAGGAAGCTGCATGAATCAGGTGATCCGGTGGTCGGAGATGAAACTGTGGTCGCCGTGCTCCTCCGGAGTCCTCTGCTCATTGGCTGCCGATGTTTCTGGACAGGTGGCTCGCTGAACTCTGGGTTAAGCACCCTGAAGGAGATCCGACTCCGGAAGGCGCCGAAGGCCAGCACGAAGAGACAGGGTTACCCGCTCCAGAATGCCGACGCCACATCCAGCCGAGAGAGAGAGAACGCCAACTCGTCGTTTCGACCAAGAGACGGTAAAGACCGGAAACGTGATGAAATACGACCGCTTAAAACTTCTTAATAGTAAACGTCAAACTGCGAATTCAAATAAATGCATAGCAAAGTGACGGCGTCCCTTGTTCTCGCGTCATCCGGTTAAACTCGGGGGGTCCAATTGTCTTCCAGACACTGCGAGACCGCGAGGCGGCGTGGCTGAAAGACTCGGAAGAAAGATGTCCGGCGCCGGTACGTTTGCCCCCGGTTCGGATTTCTTTGCGTCGCTAACGAAGATAATCTTGAGATGATATCTCGGAATAGAAGCTCATGATTTGTCGTTACTGCAGGTGAGCAACGTGTGGAAGGCGTCCGTCTGAAAAGGAGTCTGTCGGAGCGTCTCGGCCGAGTCGTGGATCGAGGACCGCCTCAGAAAGGTGATCATCACCCTGATCGATGAGTTGACTCTATACTACAGGTTGTTGTTTTCATGGGTTTTGGGTTTCTTCTGCAGTTATGAAGACCATCAAGGAAAGACTTGGGTTTCCTCCGGGCTCTGTAGCCGCGCACTCGGGTAAGAAGTACCGGCACGACGACATTTGCTTTTTTTCTCCTGGAAGACGTTATTCGTGCAAACCGGTGGTCTGCGTGTTTTTTCTCCAGCAGTTGGGGTCCGTTCTCTGTCGAAAGGGGGCGGGCCTTCAGACACGTCTGAAGCGGTCGGCAAAGCCAAACCCACAAAGGGTGTGAAGCGGATCGTCAGAGATCAAACCTCGACTTTCCGTCAGAGAAAGAAAGAAAGGCGAGAGGAAGTGAAGCGGGAGAGGGCGCTAAGCAAGAGTCAAGGGGAGTCTGACCCGGCTGGGACTGGGCCTGGTCCTGGTCCTGAGGCTGCAAACCCGGGAGAGGTCCGGGTCAAGATCCTGGAGGAGATCCGCAGGGCCGAAAGGTTGCCGGTTCAGCAGCCCTCAGAGGACCGTAGCAAGAAGAGCTCTGACGGCGAGGAGAACAAGCCTCGCCTGCCGCCGCTCCTCCTTAAACCGGCTCCCCGAGGTGAGGTCGCCGGGAAGCTTCAGCACAACGACCCGATCCTCCCGTTAAATCTCGTGTTCGTAACGTGATTCCGTTTGTGTTGAATCTCACAGCAGAGAAGGACGACGGGTCGACAGAGAAGCCGGTGAAACCTCAAACCGCGGCTCCTAAGGTAGGACCGAGCTGCGGCGCCGGTCGCTGTCGCGTTGACCCCCGGCCGACGCTTAACTGTCCCTTCTCTCTTTAGTCCAGCGTTGCTAACGGTAATGCTATTAATGTCAAGACCTTCGAGGAGATCATGCAAGCGAAACGACTTCGCAGGCAGGAAATGGAGAAGGCCAGAGTCCCGGCTGAAGCAGAACCTTGCCGGAAACCGCCAGCTGAGGGAACCTTGAAGAGGAAGTTTCCTGCTGCAGTCAGTCTGACGCTGCAAGGCTCCGCCCCCCCTGCTCAGGAAGTCCCCGTTCATAAAACGCTGTCCCCCAGATCCACGGCTGCTTCACCTCCGAACAGCGATACGACCCCCGGTGCAGTCGGCGATACCGTCGCGTCGGCAAAGCCAAGCTCTACTCCAACCGAGTCCGACTCGCCGAGCGCCGCCAGGTCAAAGAAGGTCGCTCCGAAAACCGCCAGGAAGTCCAAGAAGACCAGAACCGCAGCGCAGAGTCCTGCAGCGGAGGCTAACGGGACGCCAAACAAGATTCCCAAGAAATCCCCAGAGCACACGCCGGACACCAAAGGTACCGCCCCCTTTACCTTCCCGCTTACGCTAACGAGCCGCGAGCCACTCAAGCGGAAGGCAGAACGCAACCGACGGGTTTCACACGCCGATCAAATCCCTTCTCTTTCAGCGAGGCCCAATCTGAACGTGAAGCCGTCTGTCATGAAGCCACGCCGGAAGCGAAGGCGGGCGAGGCGATCCGCTGTCGCTGCTGTGAAGCCCCTAAACAGTGCCTCAGCAGGACTGGAGGAGCAACTGCAGGAGGCGACATGCGGAGGCGTAGAAGTAGGTCAAAACGCGCTTCTCCTCGTCGTTGGTGACGGCTGTCGTGCTGTCGGTGACCTCCGGCCTCTTCTCTCGGCAGGTGTTCCGATCCATCGGTGCAGAGGCTCAGCTGAGCCCGGCCTTCCCCCACAGTCCCGTCGCCGCGTTGGACCTGAGCTCCAGCCCGCCGAGCGCCGAGCTCCAGACCATCTCCGTGTTCGAGCAGAGCGTCATCGTTGCTGCCGTCAGGGGGACTGTCCCGGCCGTCCAAAGGTAAAGGTTCAAACACGCCGGCGGCTCGGTGAGGCTTCGTGCCACGTTTTAGCCTCTGGCTGCTCGCCCTCGGTGAAGTTTGCTTCGC
Organism: Brachionichthys hirsutus; assembly: GCF_040956055.1. Lineage (NCBI taxonomy): Eukaryota > Metazoa > Chordata > Actinopteri > Lophiiformes > Brachionichthyidae > Brachionichthys > Brachionichthys hirsutus. The sequence goes on from NW_027180342.1 coordinate 313,538, forward strand.
CGCCACGGTTCGCATCTTAATTAGATGTTTTCAGAGGCGGCTCTCTTACTTCCTGCATGATTTCCTGATTTCAGAATAGGATCAATGGTTTCAAACGACTATTTACCCAAAACGTTTTGTTGCCTGCTTTAATAAAGACGAGTTGATAATTTTATTCTACCGTTTCAGAGCCGTTTTAGATTTGAGGAGAAATGAGGCGATCCCAGCCAAGTTTAGGGTTTCTTTTTCTTCCCCTGTGTCATGAATGCACTTAGTAGAAAAAAGCTGCTGCTGGAGCAACTCCTGGGCATTGCCCATGTGTCCTTGAGCAAGGCACAGAACCTCCAGACTGGTCCCAGTGATGTACAGAGATCAACAAGGTATAATTGTTCTTCTTCTTCTTCTTCTTCTTCTTCTTCATTTCAGCCCGGTGCTGAAAACTCCGCCTCCCTCCAAGTCATGGGGAACGAGCTTGGCCGCATCCAGAACCGCCTCCAGCGCCGCCGCCGCCACTGTGGATTTCTTTGATGAGCTCATCAACGAATTCACAGATGAACATCTGCAGGACTGCGAAGTGGACCTTGATATCGGAGAGGACGACCTGCTCCGGCAGCTGTCGGAGATGATCGACAGCTGAGAGCTCAACTTTGTCTTTAAATTAACGTGCCGTTCACATTTTAGATGCGCTTCATTTCTGATCATCTGAGAGCCCAGGAGCTGCTCTGCAGGGCGGACTTGTGATTAAAATCTTTGTGATTATTGCCGAGAGAACTCGCGCTGCCCTGTGGTCGTGTTCCTGGGGAAACCTGTCTGTTTTTTAAGCAAAAATTTTTGAAATGTGTCCCATGTCATTTTAATATTTCTTTTATTCCGTAAACTATCCTGTGGTCTTTTCTATATTGTATATTTGTGTCTTAAGGTGTGTTTCTGTTTTTTAATGTGGGGGGGGGGGGGATATTTGGTCTGTGTTCTCACCCCATCCGGAAGCCTTCCCACAAATGCATTGTTCAGAGTGACGTACAGATTACCGTGTAAATAAAAATAGTTTTAATGACCAAAATCGGCTGTTGACTGCTTTGGAACGGCATCGGCCGTGTCCGACAAGCGTAGCGGCGGACTGACTTAAGCTACGCAGTGTTGCTGCTGATTTTACAGCAAGCCAGCCCATTTGGAGCTAAAATATTTATTCTTGTGTTAAAGTTACCTAAAGTCATTATGGAAATTGTATTTAAAGCCCTATTTAAGGATTTAGCATACTATAAATGGAACAAAATAATACTTTTCTCAAACCGTTTTTAGAAACAAACTCTTGTTTTTGTATTAAATATCAGAGTTGTTCCAAATACAGTAGCTTTGAGGAGATTTTTTTTTTTTAAGGAATGAATTACTACTGTCTTCTTAACATAATGTATTCGGTTTTTTCCATAAAAACTCATCAATTTTCTTTGCATTTTTATTGTCTAGAGTTTTGCCGAAATGGAAACTTCCTGTTATCGTATCACGTGCGCCGCTGAGCCGGGCAGCAGCTGCTTCTTCTTCCGGGTTAGCGGTTGTAAACAGAAGGTCCCACTGCTCTCCCCTAATTGTGGCTGCTGCTTTAGGTGGAAACTCCTCGGTTTATAAGTGTTTTTGCTGCCTGTTATATTTACTTACTCTGTTTCTAATTGTTGTTAAACATATACCCACTTTCATGGCTCTCTTAGTCAAAAAGGTTCCCGACCCCTGCACTATACTAGCGAGTAGTGTATATGAAATCGAAAATATAGAGGGTTGACCGAAGACCACATAATCAAAACATATGATTGTTTATAAAAATGCATTTATCTTAATCATGGCCCTGTTTTTCATTACGGGGGGGGGGGGGGGGGGGGGGGGTATACATTCAAAACTTGCGACGCCGAAGTTTTATTTTGGTAATTCATTTAACCGGAAGTGGCATGAAACCTGTCACAGCTAGCATAATAGCATAGCTGGTTAGCAGAGGTGTCCATGCAACCTCCCCGCCGGTGGGAAACCGCTAACCATGGCTGCAATGCGGGGTAAACTGTGACAACAAACGCTAAGATGATGAACGATATCTTAGAGGAGCCGGAGAAGGACGCCATGTTGGAGGCGCAGCCGGAGCGACGAGTTTTGTCGGTAATACCAGCTAAAGCTGTTCTCGCTGATGCTAGCTTGCTAAGTGACAGTGGGAGGCTACTTCTAGGCAAGCCTGTGATTATTGACACTCGATTCCTGATACTTTTTTTTTTTTTGAAGAATAGTGCGAATATTTAACAATTGTTATGGTGATGCCAGCTTTCAAAACTATTACCAAGTTGCAAAGTTTTTGTGCTCGACATTAAGTTCGACTGTAAATGAAATCGTTACCGAGCTTTACAAGCATGTAAAAGTGACAATCATAATGTCTTCCTGTAACATTTGGAGGTTTTATTTTCATAAATGCCATCTGGTTGGTGAAATGACAGCCGTAAACTAAATTAGGAATGTCTCTGCCTAACGGGACGCAGGAAACAAACTAATATATTTCATGACGATATTGATTTAGTCACATTGCAACCCCTATAACATTTGGCCTGTAGCTACTACTGTATACAATATGCATTATTGTATTGTCTCATACATACACATACCACTCTTCATTTCAGAAACCTCAGGGGCCCAGTAGTGGCACTATACCTAAGAACATTGATGGGGGAATCAGGCCGATGGAAAAGAGAGGACCTTACATCATGTCCAGAGCTCCGGCAATCCACCTCAAATTACGTAAGTATTTTCTTATCGCCGTATTACACCTATTCGTTGGCCAGAACTATTTTCATACTTAATTTCATTTGTGCAGAGACCGCTAGCGAGATGAGCTAAGTGGTACGCAGCGTTCCAGTTTGTGCATATAAAAAGCCCGAGTTCATGTTATGTACATCATAAAATAAAATAACTTCTGCACTCTGTCTGTGCAGTTTTTCTGGGTTTTCCGGTTTCCTCCCACCCGCAAGACAGATGAAGCCGCTGTAGACAAAACAATTGTGGTCATCTACAAGAAAATTGATGGCTATATATTTTGACACTCTGTGCTTTATCCAGAAGAAGGAAATGAAACTGTTTTTGTTAGAGTTGTGCAATGGACTATATCTGGTGGGTTCCAAAAACTTGTTGAATGTTCATTAATTAATCGGTTTAATTCATTTATAATCAGAAATGAGTCATAGAATGTGGACTAGAGTATAGTAATGATCTATTTCCTGCACATCATGATACTTGTGGGTGTGTATTAACGATTTCAAATGTAAAATCGTACCTAAATAGCAGACACATTATCTTTCAGATGCTGCAGAATTGTATTTACCTGCAAAGAGAGACACTGTTTATCAGCTTTATGAAGCTACGGTCGTGATCCTTAGCCCCTTAGGGTTTACGGGAGGGTCCTCATAGGGCCAGCAACACATATATGCCAGTGGGACCAGTGGTTGTTTTAAAATAGCGACAAATTTATACAAGCACTTCTTGGACTTGAAGTTCGAGTAAAGAATTTAGGTGGTTTAGGCTTTTTTAAAAAAAGTGTATTGCTAATTTATTATACTGGCACTAGAAAATATTCCAAGATATGGATTACTGTCACGATAAATGTATGCGGCCTTTGCTGTAATCATTATGCATTCAGTCCTTGTCAGCTAAAATATGACTCATATTATCATATTATTCCCAGAGAAACACAGGGAGATGGTGCGGAAGGCACTGAAGAAGAAAGCGCTCTCCCCTGGGCCTCTGCTGATGCAGCAGTCCAGACAAGTAGCAAAGAGGTGAGGGAAGAGGAGGATGCTTCTTGTGCTCCTCTAATGCTCAAAACGTCATGTTGTTGATGGCTGATGTGCAATTATTGCATTTTATGTTTTTGTTTTTGATTTATTTTGGTTTAGGACTGTGAAGTTTAACAAGGGCTACGCTTCTTTGAGTCAACATGCTGAGAGTTTGGTGGCACTGGGTTCAGATAGGTAAGCTGACACTCGGTGGACGGGTGACAACGTTGTTGAATTCCTACTATATGCACGACACTGACCACTGACAATCAACTTTTGGGAACCAGTGTATATTTTTTATTCTTTTATTTTATTGTTTTTTCACTTAGGCATGCTTATCTGAAACATTTGCCTGTAATTCCTCAAATTATTTTATTCTATTAAGAATTATTCTTGTGATATTGATTTAGCCTCTTCTTGGATATCCAGTGCAGCGATGCTGATAATTAGAGGATATGCATAAATGAATCAGAGGCTGTCAGCAAAAAAAGAAAAGCCCCAATGGAATAAGCATTGTGTTTGTTCATGAAAGCCAATAACTCATTAAGTCAAATACATTTTAATGAGTCGTGTAACTTTCTATGTTTAGGTCACTGTTGCAGTGTAGCTTAAACATCCTGTCAGGTGGACATTTACCAGTTAGAGTTCGTACTTTGACAACTATAGCTCAAGAAATGTATGTCGACACATTGAAATAGTGACAGAACCTGACCTACCTCTATTTGCAGCGATGAAGAAATCGATTTTGAGCAGTATTCCTCCGGATACTCCTCAGCTGAGGTGAGTCAGCCCTGTTGGGTTTTCTTATGGTTTTATAAAACCACTTGCCACACTGGTGGCTACACCTTTGTTTTATTTAAATGTGTTTTAAAAATACGAGGGGGGGATTATGGAATCATTGAACGTCTACCAAATGTCATGAAATATGACGTTTAAAAAAACGTATTTTATTTTTTTAATGATAAACATCGAACGGGGTCAAATTGGCCCCAAAGATAACAGGAGGGTTACCCGTTCAGGGAATCGATTGTGGAGGGAAAGCTGGACGCTGAGTTAGTTGGTGATTTTTTTTTTCTTTGCTCTCCAGGTCCATCCTGATTTAAGCAGGCAGTTGCTTCAGGATGGCTACCGTTTGGATGAGATCCCAGATGACGAGGACCTGGACCTGATTCCGCCCAAAGCCATGGGCTCCTCAATGTGTTGCTGCTTTGAGGGCCCATCCTGCTGCATGCAGTGATGCTGGAGCAGCGAGTGGAGCCTTGTAAAGCCAAGGGTTCAGGCACTCATGCCCAAGGCCTTGCTTCTAATCCTGGATCACTGCTGTGCTGCCCGTGGACGTCCAGCTCTGAAGCCATCATGCAGGACTGAGTGGACTGAGAACACTCGCTACACACGAACATATGGAAAGACATGAGAAAAAGCCTTATCCACTGTGACCCCAAAGTTGAGTTTTTTTTCTTGTTTTTCTAGAACTACAGGAAATATTAACCATGTCAGTGCTCTAAACAGAGCAGAAGAGCAGTTCATCGTTTGGGATATGTCCATGACCCGAGCAAGAGCTGGTTACTGTCCTTCCTGTTCTGATAACCCTGTCTGCAGCCTCTGTGCATAACATGCAAGCATGTGGTGTATTGTGTTTTGATGCTTTTCTGCTTTTTGCAAATTAGCCTTTTACACTTATCACTTCAGCATTCCCTCATTACTGTAGCTTTAAGAAGCAATCTATCTTTTGACGGAATTCCAAAATGAGGTGATCACTGCTGGTGGAAATGTTTTATTTTCTTTGAAATAGGATCTAGACTGATTTCTTTGTGTAGTAATTCACATGTTTTTGTAATCTGGCAAGTTGAAGCTGCAGTAGAGTTGATACGCTCTGACTAGAATTTTCTTTGTAGTGTTTCATATTTTGTATCTGAGATGAAAGTTGTCAAACAGCTAGGTAACAAAAACATGATGAAATGTTGTCCAACTAAGTTACTCAATGTTTGTCAGGATGATCCCCACACTTGCATATTGCTCCACTCCTGCGTATGACACGAAATGTATGCAAATGAGTTACTGAAGTGCTTTTATAGATAAACCATTGATAGTTGAGAGGAAGAGATTTTACAGCTCTGTTGTTGGACTGAGTTTCCCTTCTGATGTCTCCTTCAAAAAGGTTGTGACATAATAGACGGTTTACTGTCATCTGAATACAACTCGTGTGTATTGTTACTGATTTTAATGCTTTATCTTTCTATTATGCTTTTTGCATTCAAACTGGATTGTTAAAGGTTTTTGTTTTAAACCAAGTTAGAGCCGTATCATGGCGGATTAGAACACTTACCGGTATTTGATATCCTGGTTGCTCTTCTTAAACACGTCAGTGTTGAGGATAGAACATTTGCATCATTTTATTTATTTATGTTTGATACTTGTGGGGGACACTAGAACAAGTTCTTAAAAAGAGCTTTGCATGATTGAATTATTTATATCTTTTGTTATTTTTAAAACATTTTCATGACTGCACTCAAGTAGCGCTTTAAGAAGCCTCACGCGCACCGATACATTCAAACACAAGTGGGTGAATGCTCACATGCGAGGTGTGGCCAGGCCCACTGGGAGCAATTTGGGGATCAGTGTCTTACCTAAGGACACTTTGTCATGTGGACAGTCGGAGCCGGGATTCAAACCGCTGACCTACCGGTCACTGGATGACCCGCTGGGCCAACTGAGTCACACCCGCCCAGAAAACAAGCATATTATAAATCATTTTAGCTGAATTCTGGAACTCGTTTCTGTTTATGTTTACTGAAAATGACTGCTTAATCTCAAAAATATATTTTCTCTTTTCCCTTTAAAGATGTATGTGCTCACTCATGTCAGTATCAAAAGGAATAACAGTGATCACCTCCTAAAGAGGCGGTGAGGGTGCAACTAGTAAGGCATTCACATTTAGGTGGGGTACATTTGTAGAAAAAAAGGTCAGGTCCCAACAGTTTGGGTTCGCAGACATTTTAAGTTTGGGTATATTTGTACATGACTGTATGACTGCTTTTTTACTTGCGTGTACCAAATTGTTATTTATGATTCCGTCTTTTTGGTTGTTACAAGTTGTAGCCCTCAGTCATAACATCACCGATAAAAGTCAATTCTGGAAATGTTCAAGAAAAAGAAGGAAGCTCGGTAGAGTTAGTTCTTCAGTTGGGATCAATTCACAAATTCAACTTGAGGAAGCTTACTTTGTTGAAACCTTTGCAATGGGAATGCTAACAGTGATACTGACTAGCTCCTTGCAGCACTCCATCGTTGTAATGTGGGGAGTTCAGGAATAAAAGCTGGTTCTACTATTACACTAAATGTGAGTCACTTGTTAAAAGTGTGATGTGAATGCCTTTAATATAACAGCTGGATTTAAGGTGTATTGGTTCTGCACAATTTCATTTATATATATATATATATATACTAATATTGCATTGAACACCAGTGAACAGTAGCAAGTACACTTGAATCATCTGTACTATGCAACTATTAGGACAATCTGCTTGTTGTACAGCATTGTGAAAATATAGTGTGAGTTATAAATGCAATAAGCTCTTATTTTACAATGGTTAGCACCAGTATTTTATTTTATTGTACAATTTAATAATTTATATTACTAAATAAACTATTATCTACGCATGTGTATGACTGCAGTAATTATGAAGACTTTTCCATTTAATAAAGGGAACTAGTAGGGCTGGTAGTAATGCTGGTAGGATTACACAAATGCGTACCAATTTTAGTACAAGGAAGACACATTCCACAAGGGGTCACCATGGAGCTATGACCGACTACTTCATCATTACATACCATGTTGCAATGTTGTATATACTGTACATATATTTTCAAGTATCATTAAAAAATGCATACGTGTGTGTGCGCGTGCGTGCGCGTGCGTGCCAGTAATTAATTTAAAAGCTTTGAAACTTACATTTGTTTTTAACTCTTCATTCAGCCTCCTAAATGGTTTGTCAAACAGGTGAAAAAAGTAAATAAACCAAGAAAAGGAGAGAAAATGATAAATGAAAAGCAGATGAGAGTTGTGCCCGTGTGGACAGAAATACACGAGACCTGTTGCTGTCGCTGGGCGGGCCCAATGCTACGCAATGTGGGGGGGGTTTGAATTAAAGGGGAGGAATAAACCAAAGGGAGTTCCCTCAGCTCAACGTGATATGAGATCTGGCCATTCTCCAGCCGCCCCCGCTTCCATTGAAGAAGAGCAGGGTTTCGGAGCAGCACAGATCAGATACCCACACCCCCCCCCCCGCCGCCCCCCTCCCCCTGCTGGCGGATCAGTCTACTACGGTACATGCACATTATTTCTCTCGTGTGCGCGCGCGTGTGTGTTTACAAGTGTTGGGACGAGCGAGCGCCGCGGACGAGGGAAGAAGGAAGGATAAAGCCCAGGAAGGAGGGATGGTGGACAATTCAGGCAGCAGCAAGGCGCAAATGGTGAGTCCGCGGCGGCCCTGTTGGTTCGTCTGACCCGGAACGAGCCGAAGTCCTGCCGAGGCTGGCCGGAGCGCAGCGAGCGGCGTTAGCGAGCTGAGCGTCAGCAAAAGGGAGACGGACACTTTGCGAGCTAATTGTCATTTTATCTGTGTTTTTAAAGTTACGTTAGAAATATGTTTTTTTTTATTTTTTTAAATATATTTACTGTTATAAAAATCCGTGTCATTATAGGGGCGTTTGGACGTGTGTGTACGGAAGCCGTGACATTCAACCCAATCGCGTTATCCGTGATGATGTGGCAGCGAGCCAGATGCAGTTCACGTTTTCTTTTTTTTACATTCTCGGCAGGTTATTATTATAATATATTTTTTTCCCAGTGAGATGACTTCGGGCAGTTAATTTGTAACGCTGGACTTACAGATGATGAATGAAGTATTCTGATTCCAGCTGGAGGCTATTTGATCACTTTACGTCCTGCCTAACTCATTTGAACACCATTTTACTATCCTGCTCCTTGTTTTGATTTAAATGTTTAGACATGTTTCTGGATTTCGCTCTGATAAATAAACGTTTGTTACAAGTCCATCAGAAACTCAGCAATGCTGAAAGAGTCCGAGTATCCCCCCCATCTGGAATTACCGATCATTTTTGTATTTGTCTGTTGTAGTTCTTGTTTTTTTTGCACGTGTCAGATGTGATATCTGCATTATCTGACTAAACCATAATATTCGATACATGTTTCTACGCGTGTTTTACAGTATTTGTGGTTGCTTCTGTCATTTCTGTCCAAGGTTACTTTTTAATGGACCTAGATTTATGTGTGTATTTTTACTTCTATAAATGTTTAGAGGTTCCATGTTTAGCCCCCCCCCCCCCCCCTTCAAACATTGACCAAAGGGAGTGGTTACAAATTAACACGCTTTACTACTTCGTGAATCTGATGAAAAGTGTGGGGCTGGATTATCCGTGTCGTATTTGTGAGACTATGTCAAAATCCCTCTAGTTTCCACATAAAATGTTTTATTGTATTATTTTTGGCGGTGTGGGGTGTGGGGTGGGGGGGGGGGGTGCCTCGCACGCGTCTCTTTTCCTCCTGTATAATAGGATTAAGGCGTATTTAGATTTCACTATATGGTAGGTCAACCATGACTCCCTCCTTTCCTCCCACAGCCCAGCATGTCTCAGGAGCCTGGCGTGGCCTTTCCACAGAGTTCTTCCACAGGGGGGATGAAGCTGGAGGCAGTGATGGAGCAGCTCCAACGCCAGCAGCAGGCCCGACTGGAAATGGAGCGCAAAGAGAGGAAGCTGCGAGAAGCCCATATAATGTATGCTCAGCAGGTTGCAGCCCAGCAAGCCATCCTGGCAGCCGCCAGGGCTTCTGGGGCCCCTTTCTTGGGCAAAGGCCTGGCTGGAGGGGTCCCTGGTAGCGGTTTGCCTCCCCGGGTGTCCAACCAGAGCAGCGTGGACTCAGAAAGAGAGGATGATGAGGACCGAGGTCGGGACTCTGGGGACGACGATGACGACAATGGGATGATGGAAGGGGATGAGGGAAGTGATGAGGATGAGGGGAGCGCCACTGGTCTGGAGTTCCTCCGCAAACAGACCCTCGCTTTGCAGCAGAGCGCCTCCCGCGTCCCAGCGCGTCCGTTTGGCAGTTACTCTGCGTCGGCCCCCCAGAGGACAGCATCCCCACCTATCAAAGTGAAACAGGAGCCCGACGAGGGTCTGTCCCCTGCGGGACCTCATTCGGCGACCTCTCCGAATGGACAAGCCGACTGGGGCTTTGATGATCACTTCAGACAGGTTAGTGTCCCATCGAGGTGTCTTCCAACATGGTCTTTCCCTCATACATCACCTCTGTTTTGATCTTTTTCCAGTATCATCTACCAAATGCACCCCTCGTACCGTGTGCACGTCCTGTCGCGCGCGTACTTCGGGCGTTACTCTCTTCAGAATGACATCGTATCTGAATACTTTCATCTCCCAATCCTAATCTGTTTCAAATTCAAAACATTTCTTGCATTTGGAGGGGTTGCGTTGTCGAAACGCGACGGCACACAGAGGGAAGCCCCGTCTAACCCTTTTCTCATTGGTTGATTTCCCGGCGCAACCCCCTGCTGTGGCACAAACTGCTTCAGCAGTGTCTTTTGCGAGACACTTTAAATCACCAAGGATGCTTGAATGCCGATAGACTTTTGCGGCTGAAAATCCTCGTAAGTGTCTCCTGGCCGAGGGCCAGCCTGGGGCGTGACGTGTTCACGCTCACTCGGTCTCTCTCACATTCTGCGTGTGTGTCTCTCATTCGCCGTCCCTCTTGGCACTTTTCTCTGCCTCGTGTTTGGCTCTGATCCAGGTAGCGCAGTCAGAACTGCTACTTTGAGCTGTGGGTGGGCGGCAGGGTCAGCACAAGGTTTTCGGGTCGGCGAGAGGGTTGGATGTTGTACACAGTAGCAACCCATTACGCTCCCGTCTAGAAGCTTCGGCTGCGTGCCAAGGGTCCTTTCCCTTGAACGTAAATATTGTCACAGCACAGTGTTACAGAACGCGGGAATGCCAGCTACGAGCCAAGCCGAAACTACATGTGGTTTAGCGTCATAGCATGGGACATGGTAAAGAACGTAGCAGCCTGTGCGTGATATATAAAGCGTTGGTTACACAAGAGTGGGGCAGTGTCAAAGGACCAATCTGATCTTGATCAGGGGGCCGAGCGTCCTCGACGAGCATGTGTCTGGATTTTATTACCGTCTATTTAAAGGCAAATGTCTTTGAATGGTGCTTCTCTTAACCACATGTCCAAATTTAGGGAGCGCAGGAGTATAGAGGAGGGAGGAGGAGCAGCTATATTTTGTTATTAGAACCATATATCTGCTGCCCATGCAGGGATTTGTTGGAAATTATTTGAAAATAAATCGCGATTGAATTTAATATTGTGAGTCGCTGCATTTTATGTGCTGCTTATTGGCTTAGCGTTAACAGATATTGCAGTTGTGTTATTCTACGGGGTTTCTCAGTGCTGTGTGAATACTGTCAGAACATAAGACCACTGCAGCTAACCAGCGCTATCCCTGTGGCCCAGTGTCTTTTATTAGGACCGGAGGATGGGCCTGGGGGTTGGGCTGGGCATTATGGAACGAGAATTGGTCTGGCCTTTTTTTGTTTCCTCTCTTTTATCTTTCCTGTCATTATGTCAGCTCTGCAGTATTTAATGATGGCTCATCTCTTCAGGCAGTTTCAGGTTGCACTGCTGTAGGGGGGAGGGGGACAGTGGAGGCTTTTTTTTTATGTCATTGTCTTTGGTGTGGGGGGGGGGGGGGGGCAGTGACAAGCCTGTCAGATGCCACAAATACCGACCTCTACAATAATGTTAGGAGGACATTTATTAGGTCCAAAAAGCATGGATGATTGTATGTAGGTAGCAAACAGAGGGAAAACCATTCACATGAATATTCATGTCATATTGGGTGGAGGATTTTATCCACCGTCATGCTTTAGAGCTATCTCAGATCATATTTAATGAGAATCCATCTTATACAGCTGGCAGAGTCACGAACATAATCGAATTATAATTTGTCAACATTTGAAGCAACTAATAACAATAGGAACAAATGTAAAGCATGAGTAACATGCTTGAGAATCGGAACATTCACAGCGCATCATCCTTTAGTAATGACGGTACGGCATGTTTACTTGTAGGCCAGCAGTTTGATAAGGCCATCTTTATGACTTTAAATGTGTCGGATCTGTGACGGTCTAAACGGATCAAATGTGGCTGGATGGACTTGGGTGCCGCTGGTGATCGTGTGCGGTGACCTCAGCCCCGTCCTAAACGGCAGAGCAAATAATTGTCAAACAAGGAGATGGACAAAGCCTGTCCTGGAGAGAGGGCTGGGCCAGTCGGGCATTACACTCTGCCCCCGTCTGTGGAGGAACAGACACTACATGACCCCTGAACCCCCCCCCCACACACACACACACCTCTATCCTCATACCCATAGATCCCTTCACTCATTACTATATTCTACATATGATTAGAATATTCTAATCGTGCTGCTGAACACAGTTCCCGTTTGTCAGACTGCATTGTGGTGGCTTTGCTGCCGTTGGATTGGCTGGATGTGACTAACATGCTGCGAGGTATTCGACAGGTGGTGGGAGAGCGGTGGCCGTCATTCCACAGATTCACAGGTCATACGTCCAGTTCACCGGCTGTTTGTTCCAGGCAGCTCCACCTTTTGACAAACGAGACAAAGTGGAAGCTGTGAACAGAGCATTTGCATTGCTGTAATCACAGAGGGAAAGGGATGACGAGCCCACTTTGCATAGAGATCCTGCCTTACGACCATTAGAAAATCTTTTCGTTATGCTGGCTTTGCTTTTTCTTTTTTTTTTTTTTACACTTAACCAAACAAGAATCAAGCAAGGTGCCCTGAAGGAAAAAGCTGTTTAATGTGTCTCGCCTCACCGTCTCTTTTAATCCGGTGCATGATCAGCTCTATCGTTGCTTTACCTGCTGGCTCAGTGGCAGAGCAACAGTGTTTTTGTATTGTTTACTTAGAACGTTGAGAAAGAATAACACTGCTAAAGGCGCTATGGTTACAAGACATGGGGATAGACGAGTACCTACTGAATCACTTCAGAGCTGAATAGGATGTTGTAGGAGTGCTCCAGCCATGGCAATAGTCACGACGTTCACAGATTGATGGTCACATTTTAATCATATCACGGTGTAAGACGTGCTCTTGTGCAATGAGACAGGATTCATTAAAACACATAATAAGGATACTTAACTGATAATTACCAAGGAGGTTATGCTTTTGATGGCCTTAGTTTGTTTCCTGCTTGGCAGCATTATGGATCTCGATGAAAAAATATCTGAAGGTGGGTCTTGGTCTAACTTAGATCCCATTAAATTTTGACAGCGATCCAGATACCCGTCTGGATACAAACAAATGACACATATTCCGATTTTGCCATTTACTTTTTAGTTGAGGCTTTTTCAAGAAAATTATGTCTTGTAAGATATGCATTCAATTCACTCACCAAAAATCACAGTCACAAAGGGGTCCGATATGCACCGTCATGCAAACTGTCTTCTGGATCTGATCCAGAATGAAGTCGGGGAAAAAATATTACATTTTAACATTGAAAATCCCATTTTTGGATTAAAAAAATCAGTCAAAAATACACAAACTCTGATTCCCTTTTACGTTTCATGGTTGCTGTATAAAAGGAACCAAGAACAATTTAGAACCTTTTGATGATGACCCAGATCACCATGTGGACGGTGTAAATCCAATTATAAGGGGAACGAGCTGCTTGGCGGAGGTTTGCGCTCTCCGAGTGCCTTCCTTGTTAGTCTTAGTCATGTGGGTCGGATAAGTCGCTATGTTTTATATCTGCAAACTTTCAGATGATTACGAGTAAATCATCGCTGAAGGGCTGCTCTTATATGCCTTTGCAGAACAGAAGAAAACAGAAGTACTTCACAACTTGCATGAGGGATACATTTGACATATAAAAGATGGTCCACAAGGGTAACAAGAACAGAGTAACTGGACATGTGTTGCTACGGAAACCCAGCCGCTCATTCCTTTTCTTACTGCTCAAGTAGTGAGGCTTGACTGTTGAGCCAGCGCTGTTGCATAATTTAGCTGTCGCCCCAGAAACATATCAGCCAGGAAGTGGGAAGCTGTGCGACTACAGTGCGGAGATCAATAAGGACTGTGTGCGAGCTTTTAGAGGCTTTAGAGAATGTTTGGCCTCATTTATGGTTCATTCATGATAAATGAGGAGGACGTTGTATTTAGCAGATGGGCTCATGTTTTCGTTTTGAGAATGGAATAACTTCTACCATGGGACATTAGCCCGCTGCTGCAGCAGTGATTGAAAGAATTATACTTTCTGTTTTTCAGTATTGTTTAGTTGCGATGATGATGATGATGATCGCCTATGCAACCGCTTTCTGCCTTGTGAATCTTAATGTTGATATCGCGCATGTCATAATGGTCAGTGGGTTTCAGATGGTGTACTTAGTTCATTGCGTTCACTGAACTTCCTGTTGCACTGATGTAATAAGGTCGGACTTACCGTCTGACCCCTGCTTGTACAAACCGCCAGCAAATGGAGGTCATTCAGATGAGATCCATTAAAGCATCTCAAAATAATCAGCATGACTTCGATGTGTGGGACTTGTGTCGTCTCTGTCATGGTCAAACTACCGGTAATGAGAACGCAGGGAATTGAAACCTGTAAGCCTCATTCTTCATCAGTGCAGCTTGTATAGTTTACTGCAGTGAACATGTGTGTCAAGGACTCTGTAACTGTAATCTAAAGGTGTTGGAACTCGACTCAACACAGTGGCTGAGCTGCCATGACTTTGTCTATTCGTTCCTTCAGTCATGGATTTGTTCAGCCAGAAAGTGGAGTCTTCTTTCACTGTTTACCGAGAACAAACACAATCAGAATTTGCATTTCATTGTTTATGTTTAAGTGAATTTATGTTCGAGCCTCAAGCACTCAAATATAATATTAAAAATGTTTTAAGAGATATACAGGTACATTTAGAATTTAATGACAAATGATAGCAAAGTGATTTTCTATGGCATGTATTTCTGTTAAGTGTTGCATCTGCATATCGTCTGACTGCTTGTGTTGAAAGACTGAGGTTTGGCCTTTAGCTTTAGATTGCCTTTTTTAATGGCATTTTTCTGATGGATGCTACTCTGAGCATAAAGTAGCCTGGCCTTTATGGCCGTGGCTGAAATTGTGTCAGCATGGAAACTAAGGGTCTGCACAATTAGTGTTATGTAGCCGGTTCTTACATTTTGTTTTTAGTTTCCAGTGGAAGCATGTAATTACTTGGAACATATAATTTAATTAAAAGATTCCATTATTTATAAAAAGGGCCACATATTGAGAGTCCTAGAGAGGCTGTACACTTTTGTTCTTGAAACCTTGAAATTCAGTTTCGCAGTATTGATCCAAATGGTCAAATATATCCTCCTGAGACCCAGCCAGCTAGCATGTCCTCTGTAGTGGACATTTGTCCATTACAGAGGACGCATGCCAGCGGGCTGGGTCTCAGGAGGATATGAGCTTTAGGACAACCGCATGACGATGTATTCACTTCGGGCCAAAAAAAACCAAAACGTGTTTTTTGCCTCTTATTGCAAATAAACTGGTGACATGTTGGCAGCCAGACAAACATTAATGTGAGTACATTTTCAGCTTCCTGTATGACAGTGATTAGCAGTATTTTCCAGATGTTGTATGGCGTGGGCTTAAATGCTGACCGAAACGTCTTTAACTGAGGTTTTACCCATTTTCTGTGATTTTTGATACATTTGTATGGATGGCAAACATCCGTTAAACGGCTTCTAATAGTCAGAAGAAGAATTATTCACATTTCAATGTGAGATTCAGATTTAACTGAAAAGTTGTGCTGTGGATAAGGTGTAATCACGCAGGCGTAGACCAAGGTTCCTTTTGTGCTGACCTGCTCTTAACAGCCAAGTGTGGATGTTTCCCCTCCTAGAAATAGAGGTATTGAATTTAGTAAGCAGATGAAGGGGGGGGGGGGCAGGAGGGCTGCTGGGGAAGGGGTTAGAAGGCTGACTCAACACACCATACTGCCCCACCCAGAGGAAACATTCCAGACAGAATTAAAGAGTTAACTCTTCAAACAGTGAACATTCCCACCAGGGGCTCCCAACAAGAGGGCTTTGATGGCGGGCGGGTGGGTGGGTGGGTGCATGTCCACGTTGCAGTCAGGTCTCTGATTGGTGATCTTTCAATTCATTTCACTCAGTGTCATGAGGGCTGTAAAAGAAATGCTAAAGGGACTGGACAGGGGGGTCAGGATGGGGAGGACCTCTGGAGCAGGAAGAAACATCCCAAAGGGCACGACAAATGGCCAACAGGAGGACACTCCTCTTGGCCGGTCCATTCCCGTCACTAGAACTGCGGCATGGCCACGTCCAACGCTACACTAACTGGAAGAGTCCATTCTGCCATAACAATTAGCTTTTGTGATCCATATGTTTGAGTGTTTTTCAGTCTCCAGTAGTTCAGACACTGCTTCAAATGTTGTAAGGGGGGAGTGGGGGGGGACACACACACACACACACACACGAAGCATAAGGGAGGACAATATGTTGTGCTTCTCTGAGTGGTTGCTTCCTTTTGATTTGCCTCTTACACCATTAAGGCCTTTTGCCTTTAGTATTCGTGGCGTCGACCTTTCAACTGAACTGATCGCTGCATCAACATCGTGACTTCTTGGGTGACCCTCTCATAGACGATATCACTGAGGGGGGAAGCACTGTTTGTCTGTGTACGATTGAAGTCAGAAGCTAAAATTCTCACATTTAAATGCAAATGGTGCGTGTCCATTAGAGTTGTCGCACCTTTCTTCCCCCCCAAATTGACCCTGGAGGATTGACTTCCTTGCTTCTAATGGAAACTGAGCTACTGATGCCTGCTGTAATTCGATCAGTGAAGCCACAAGCCCCCTCCTTACACCCTTCCTGGTTCTATTCGTCCTTTACAACCACTCCGTCTCAGCATATCTCAACACCTGCTTTTTAATGAAGGCAGAAAGAGGAATAGCCAAATGAAACAAAGACATGAAACAAAGACGCATCTGACAGCTACAGAAATGGATAAAAGGACATAGGACACTATTTAGCAAAGTCTCCTTGAGTTTTATATAGGCGGACTTCATTGAGTATAGTGATATATGCAGTACACTCGTACATAGACTGCTGTTTACACTTTACATTGCAGTGACCCTTAGCACAGTATGAGAGGTCCTCTTTGTCCTTGTAGTATTTTTAGGTATTTACTTTTTTGATGGCTAAAAAAGTATTAATTTTTGATATACTCATTCCATATAAAGTGTCGACAATAGCAACTATTGATTTGGTTTGTGTTGTTGTAACTTCCTTTTTATAGGACTGCTGATGATTGATCATATTTCTTTTGTGAGCTCGATTGTATTTTCCTGTCATTTATGAAGTTTAAGTAAACTTAAATCAGGGGAATCAAAAATCATCTGTCCATCCTTTCTCAGTTGATAGTGTAATGAGAGACAGACAAAGAGCAGATTTATCAATGTTATATTCTGTTATTACGTGGGTATTGTTGTTGACACAGGTTGACACTAGTCCCTCCAAACTTAGGTCCATGCAAAATGGCAAGCCCAAACTAAACTAACAATATGTGCAGGGCCACATTCTCTTCCCGATGACCTTTGCATTTAGTCTGACTGTGATATATATATAATATATATATATATATATATATATATAAACTACAAGCGTTTGTAGGCTCCCGACATTCAGGGCTGAAACAGTGGTTATCCAGAGGGCCTCGAGGACGGACCCAAAGCTTTAGCACTGTTCTCACTGCTGAGGTGAACTGAAATGAGATGCAGGCGGTTTTCTGTCATCACACGCGTCTATTGTGTTCCAGCTTAACTAATGTTGTATTACAGAGAAAAACACTCAGCATTTTGAAAATAAAGTGATTCATTTGTTATGAAATACAACAAAATGAAATAATTTATTCCTCCCCTGCCTCAAAATCAACAACATAAATCATCTGCCAGTGGGTACAAAGTTATCATGGTGAATGCAACAATGGGATTTTCACCTCAGGCCTTTGCACCTTGTAGAGAAGGCCAGGCATTTCGGGGGTATGGAGTGAAAGTTGAATGTTGTTAGCGGTTTTCTTGGCTGTCTCCTGTGATTGCTTTGGCTGAGCTCCAAGTTAGTGTCAACCTGCCGGCGGGAGCTAACTGGGCCACTGTGTCAAGGTCCTAGAGTAAACTCGTAAGCTAAGCTGACGGGGACCTTCCACGAAGCTCAGCAGAGGAGAATGGGACAGAAAAAAAATTGTTCCTGGAGGCTTTCCCTGCTAGTCAGCCTGTCTTTCAGTTTGCAGAGTCATTGTGCAGCCTGCCAAAATTTCATGTAGTTTCTAGTACCATGTGGCCAAGTTGTGCGTCTGCCAAGTTTTCAGATACAAGCTGTGTGTAATCATGTGTGTAAGAGGGTGTTGCCAACAGAGGAGGAAGGAAAGGGTAAAAAAAAAAAAAAAAAAAAACTTTTGGCTGCAGCCCAGGAACCATCACGTAACGGTAAGAGCACTGTGTTCACAGCTCAGCTCCCAACAGTTAAATTCTGCAGGACTGGATGTCCTCCAAAGTTGCTCACCGTCATCATAAGAAACAAACTGTAAGCTTATGTCAGAAGCATGACAGAGGAATCCTGAACCTTGTGCTGTTGTGTATGCTGTTAGAATTTCCCCACTAGGCAAAGTTAAAGTAACTTCAATCTGAACCTTGAAGTCCTATTTCTATTACGGCATACTGGACATTCAAGTCCTCTAGAAGCAAAAGCGTTGTTTTTTTCTTTAATACATAAATGTTCTTCGTATTAGAAGATGAATGTAAAGTAGTCATTTTTAAAGACTTGTCATAATGTGATAATTTGAGGGATGGAAATATAAACAATCTGGCTAGATACAGCAAGTCAATGTACATTTATAAATGTAAAATCTAAAACTTTGGACTGCACTCCATTTGATTATATCTATTTTTTTGTCTTCACCTTTTGTCGAGAAAGGCTTGTGTTAAAACATGAAATGTTGGGAAAAAGCGCACTTTAGGTGGTAACCTGTAGCTGATCTGGTTAATAGACAATCACACTGAATAGCACTATGGACCATGTCAACTGCAGTCAATAATTTCAGAAGCCATGTTAGTAAATGATTAAAGATCGGCACAGAAAATGGAATTATTAACAGACACTACCAAGAATGTAGGTTATTATAAGAACGATATGTTGGAGGTTGAAGAGTTTATATTGCATCACGCTCCTCAGTGTGGTGCAGGCTGGAGAGCATGTGTTTCTGATTGTATTCTATTTGACAGAACATGATCTTGCCATCTAAATGTTATAAGGGTAATAAATATACTCTCTGTCGTAAATGTACATTTTGTGTATCAAATCACCAGGCTCTTCTCTGACGATCTCCATATTAATGTGGAACACGGTTCAATAATGTTTGTTGCAGATTTGGGATGCCCCCACCCCCCAGCGGAGCCGGCCTTGATTAGCTCACCATCTGGTCAAACAGAGACATCTCAGGTTTTCCTGCCCTAAATAAATGTGATTAGAAAATCCGAGGAAGCGCCAATGCAGGGACTTTGTCTGGTCAGATCAATTGTTTAAAAAAGCACAGAAGCAGTATTTATTTCAGGATTGATAGCACAACATTGGAACAAAATCCAATGTGTTTGGAGACAATTAACATTAAGTAATGCATATCCACTTTCCACGAGTGGGTATACATGAAAATGTCGGGGCAAATTTAATCAATCAAATAGAGCTGTTTGTGTTTGTGGTCTAACTTTTGACAGCGATCCAGATACCCGTATGGATTTATACAAAAAAAAATATTAAGATACACATCAACTCCGATTCCCTTTTACTTTTCGTGTTTGATGTACAAAGATACCAAGAACAATTTAGAACCTTTTGATGATGATCCAGATAACCATGTGGATGGTGTTAATCTAATTACGATGTGAATGAGCTGCTTGGTGGAGGTTTCTGCTCCGAGTTCTTTTCTAGTTGGTTACTATATGCTTTTGTGGCTATTGTAATACCTTCAGTCCAATCTGTTTGCTCTGGTATCTATATCATATCCCGTGATGCTGCAGTAAACCCATTTTCCATGAGAGAATTCACAGTTTTATTTGATCTGATCACATCTGCCAGACCTGTGGTTTTCCATTGGGAAGTGATTGCATAGTAAAAGGTGAAGGCGCGGCTCTAGATTCTTTGAAATCAAAATTACGGTCTGACATGAGATCAGCCCATTAAATTTTTCCTTCTGACAAAAACATCATTTTTTTATTTTTTTCATCAAATCAACTTAATTGTTGACAGTTGTAAATATTTTATGTCACGTGGACTATCGATAGTTTGTCCAAATTTAAAGTACCTTGATTTTGTGTTTGTATTATCCACCACATCCTTGTATATAACGGTTTGTTGTTGCATTGTTCGGTTACAACATATCATTTTCAAAATAGTCAAGAATTGAGTTCTCGAACAAGCATAAAATTATTTAAATTAGTTATCTGCTGGCTAATTGTGATGGGAGTGAATGAGTAAGGATTGCAGAACTTTGTTCGGATCTTGGGGTCACCCAGGAGAGATGTAGTGGCTCGTCAGCCCCTGGAGATGAGCTCCAGATGCGTGACGGGCTGCACCGTCCCACCGCGGCTCCCTGGAGGGTACTGCTCTGTCAGAGGTGGAATGCCCCGGCACACTTAACACTAGCTGAGAGGAACCAGATACCTCTGTCTCTGAACAGAGAAATCATTCCCCATTGATTAGGCTATACAGAAATGATACGACAGATTTAGAGCGATAGTCATAACACAAACTTCTCTGATGGAGGAAAACATAACGGGACGCGCTTCTAGCCCCCCCCCCCCCCTAACCTCTGTAGAATGAAACCACACAAAGAAGGCATTTACCCATCTGACTGCAAGCACTGTGAGCTACGTGATTTCATATGTAATTAGATGTGATGTGTCCTAATAGTAGTGAAGGCTTTTTGTTGATCATGAATGTATCAGGTTCCCGGTGCTGCCAGTATAATGAGAATGTATATAAAAGCCTATCAGGTCAGTGTGATGTCTACGGCTGCCATTAGCACGGGAGTGAAGTGGATACTTGCTCCCTGAACGATGTGAGATATGCAAGATATTTTGGAGCAAAGCTTTTAACCCAGCAGAAAAGGTGAATAGAACCTTTGACATCGATGCAGCAGTGAAATGGTTTGCTCAAAGCAGCACCGATTACACGGGGCCACAGAATTACAATAAAAATGGTTTTACAGTCTTTGAGCCTCAATTCACTGGAAGGATGTAACGTTACGTGTTTGTGAAATAAATGCTTTGCTTGTTAGAGACTTCTTAATGTCTGTCGCTTAATCTATTCAAATCAAATTGCAAGTGAGGGGGGGGGGGGGGGGGGGGGGGGGGCTCTGAGGGATAGTGTGCAACTCTGCTTAGTTTAGTTTAGCTTTCCGGTGTAGTTTATTGGAGCACTACGGGAAAGAATTGACTTGTGAAGTACTCTATGTGGCGGCGCAGATGTGATCCACTAAAATGTTTGCTTTGCCTATGAACGGGTCTTTGAACCAATGAGTGTGAACTTCTGGCCACACCAGCCCATAAACGTTGCATTTGTGTGAGGCATGGAAAGGGGCCAGCTAGTGTGATGGGGGATGGGGCCTCTGCCTGTGGAATGTGGCGTCTTGGTGAAAGCTCAGAGCTGAACAAATGCAGTTTATTTGACAAACCAGACTTGCTGGTCACCAACCTACACGTTTACTCAGGGACTAAATGCGAGCCGCTCCTTCCTTCCTTTCCTGATGGTTTCGCAGTAGATGAGTTGAAGACGTTCACTGATCAAGTTTTTTTTCTTCTGTGTCACTCTGCCTGCCTATTTTCATCCTTTCTTTCTATATGTGACAGCCCCTATCTTTTTTCCTCGGTTTCTTTTTCATCTTTGTAATTGGAGTGATTAATGGAGGGAGGGGTGGTCTAGCCTGAAGCCCTGTTTTTCAGTGGCCTTCTTAGCTCTGCTGACGCCTGGGCAGGTAGCTACACGTTCTGGCCCCTGGACATTTAGCCCCTTGTGTCCCTGCCACTCTGTCTGTTCACCTCCAAAAGCCAAAAAAAAATCTTCAAGACAGAAACATGACTGGACACTCTGAGGCAGGCAGGACCGTGGGTCCGTTTTTTTTTGTGTGTTTTTTTTTTTGCTGCTGGCCTCCTTAATGAGAACAAATCTAACTTACGGCCTCCTTATCTGTTACTCAGTAGGAATTCTACCATATGTTCCAAGTGGCAGTGAGATTTACTTCCTTGTCGTCCTACAAGGAATAACAATTAGTTGGACGCAGCAAAGGGACGCTCGCCATTAGATCTCGTGCAGCATTGTAGGTTGAAGGTAAAGAAAACTATCTGCTCAGGCCTGCCCCCAACACCCCTCACTCATCAACCCCTCCCCACACCAGAAGACTATAAATGATTCCTGGCATCCTGCTGTGGGATCATGGCCTCAATTATTTGATTAGGATTACCGATTGCTGCCCCCCCCACGGTGCTTGTTTTTACATGCATGCTGAGAGGCAGCAGATTCGCTTTCTGTGAAATCACGTGGGAAATGATGCAGATAGACTTCAACTAAAGGAATCATGGCGCGCGATTTCCAGTAGCATTTATCTGCTTTGATCACAGCTTCGGTTATCTTTATTACCGGGTGCACAAAGTGCAGTAAATGCCTACAAACTGCATCTGTCTGGGGTAGCCGCACTATATGTTCAATTACTCTATAAAAATAGAAAGCGCCACCACGAGTGGTTTTAATAGGTTTTTACTCAAATGTAAAAAAGAAGAAATTAAATGACTATGCATTTGTGTTGCCTGTTTTCTGACTGCTTTTCGTTTATCACTATTGTTGGCTGCGATCCAGATTTCTGTTGGGAGGCCTAGATTGTGATTAAATTACTGCTTCTGTGTCTGTTTAAGAGATTTCCTTTGCTGAACTGTTTTGACAGGCAGCAATTTGGCTAAAAAAGATTAGTTCTGGAATGAGATGTTAAGAGTACCTGTGGGATGAGCGGGGCCCTCCTGTTAGTGAGGCCCTGTTACTGGTGTACAGGAATGTTGGTGAATTTCACAAAAGTCACCCTCCCTTTTGTGTCTATTCTGGCGGAGCTTGCAATGAAAGCACGGGCATTTTGTTACTCTTGATTTACTGCCCGGGGTTGCCATAGAGATCTTCCTTGTTTGCATGTATTTTGTTTTAATTGGTGATAATCATGGCTCCTTAATCTTTTTAGTGGAAAGCTGCAATTTGATGACGCTTTCCCATGGAAACCTGCTCTGGTCTAGTCACAATTAAAACGTGTCGCAGGACGTACAGGATGTGGACACCGTGGGAGAGCAGATCCTGCCCTCATCTCAGTTTCCCTGGTGTTGTGGTAGATGACAGAGGATGATGAGAATTGACGTGGGCTTTAAGATTGCGCCTGGAGGAGGCTGGGGGGGGGGGGCTTCCCTGTGTTTGCACATCCAGGGCTATTGATTTGAACCTCCTGTTCAATGACTGTGGCCCAGGGGATTTGGATTGCAGTGTGGTGCTGTTGGAGGGTGTGACAGAGAGAGATGTGGCAGTAGCTCAGAGTGGAGAGATGAGTTGGGGGCACGGCTCAGGGGTCACAGGGCTCTAATATGGCAGATACAAGTACTTGTCTTCATTACGCTTTGTTTCGTCTGTAGGACCAAACTGGACGACTCGCCACTGTTTTCAGAGCTATTCCACGTTTCAGATCAGATTTATTTTTTCCGATGTTCTTTCCTGCCATCATACCAGTGCAAATCAACAAGCCTGTTGTAGAATGAAAACCACCTCGTTGAAATTGAAATAAAAAGACATCGTGCAATTGTTGCTGAGATTTTTGAAAATAAAATGTTCTCGCTCCCGTTCTTCTCCGGATGATTGAATCTAACGCAATGAGGAGGACCTTAAATCAGCGCTTGCTTCCTATTCGCAGTGACGGTAAATCACATGATGCTTTTATTATAAATAAGCCTCTTCATCTAATAACAGCTCCAATACCAAATTGGAGAAGTGCTGTCAACATCCTGAGCAATCAATGCCATTCATCCATCCCCCACTCTGCAGCCATTAACCCTTCTTGTTCCGGCATGCCTGGCCTCACTAAAATGGTGGCTGTAGTCCGGATGTCTTTCTATAATGGCTGCGTAGAATATACCTCAAGCCACGTATCAATGAGAGTGTAGATTCTCCAGCGGTGAAGGAGTTATATGCAGAGAATGTCAACTTTCAGTAGGCGGAATGAAGTCTACTGTAATGTGGGACAATAACATCGCAGTTACACAATTTAATCTTCTTTGAATTATCGACTATCGACTTTTTTGTTTTGCACCTATTTCTTGCTGTTCAGAATCCGCTAATTACCCTCTGCTAGCAACAGCTGACCTGTGGTCATCAGCCTTTTTCTTATCCCGGATTTGCATTGCGCCAATTTGTCACATATAAGCGTAATGTGATTAGGCCACCCATTGCCGGGCCAGTAAACCAGCTAGCAGCATGAGAGAGACTTCCGCTTACAGACGAAAATGGGTTCCTCGTGTGGTGATGCTTCCAGGGTGTACCCCGCCTCTCAGCCGCAGTCAGCTGGGATTAGCTAAATAAAAAATAAAGCAGCCAAGAAGATGAATGACTTTAAATAATCATTTTAAATATGCTACCTGAGGCCTGGCTCTAAGACTGGAGGGAAACTTCAGACATCTATACTGTGGTAACAAAGATGATTAACATACACACAATCCCAGAAGCACATGATTTAAACGATGCATAATCGTATCAGACCTTCTGTCCTGAATTCTTTTTTTTTTTTTTTTTAAAGACGTCCTTTCTAGGTGGAGTGCTGGTCGTGACGTTAACATTCCTCAGCTGACCAAGGGCCCGATTCAAGAGCCGACATGTCTTCATGTTCCAATTACTGTTTTTTTTAGCCAGCTCTATGAATAGACGTGTTTTCTCAGTGACTTGAACTAATTTGTGTTATGACTAGCAGAATGTACATAACATAGTCGGTGTGACTTTACAATCATGGGGTCGGTAATAAGGCCAAAATGTGTGATTTTGTGTCCTTGAATCGCTATGTATCAAGATGAACTATTCCGTTTTTAGGGTAACCACGTGATCCACCCCCACATTCATCAATGCATTCAATTAGTGTAACATCAGTGATCGTTTCATTCATCTGAATTTTTGACAGCAACAAGGATTTAGTCATTTTTGGACATATCAATGTAGAAATATTAGAAGTTCTATCATTAAACCAAGGGGGGGCGTTAACAAGGTGCCAGCGACCGACATTGACGGGCCAGTGGTCGACCTTTGCTCTTGATCTCAGGGACACCTTGTGCTCACAAAATGCAGGATGTCCCTCGGGGAATGGTGTGTCGGTGTGCAGATTATTTGTTTGTCAACACGTTTCACGAAAAATCAGTCAGTCAGTCACCTGAATCTGGTGAGCTAAGCTTTGATTCCCGTGAGAACAGGCTGTGGAGAAACTATTAATGTTATTAATTGATATTTGGACATTTTAAGTTGTCAGTTTTCAGTTACTTACCCAGTTCTAAACAAAAATCAGCATTTTTCAAGTAAAAATATCCAACAGTTAAATCCAGCTCATTAAATGAAATGATGTCCTGCTTTGCTGCTTTAAATGAAGAGTCTGTGGGATTTGACTGATAGAAACAAGCTCATACATTTCAGTGGGACCAGCCTCTTCTATACTGGTATGTCTCGGGCTTTTATTGGGGAAATAAAAATAGATTTAGTCCCCTGGTGACATGTGAGGAGAATAAAAGGTCTTTTTTCAGACCGAGGAGCCTTGTGTCAGGAATATAATAGAGTGGTATAGGGGACAGGATGTAATTTATAACCCTCAACTATATTTTTTTCATATATCTATATCAAAATCTAGAGAAATCTTTCTTTTCTGCAACCCAACCAGAAAACAAAGTATATTTGGTTAACCAGTGTCCTTCACCTTCCTTTCTCCTTCTTCTTGGTGCTGTGCTTAAATGTAGGTGTTCGAACAAGCAGACTAAGGGCGCAGCTTTATGGCTCTTTGTTTGGTCTCTGTCAGTGATTGCAGTGTCGCCCTCTGGGAACATCACGCACGTATAAAACGGTGCCAAATGCAAAGATTTGTATGCAAGACGACTATGTGATGTCACGTGTGGCTGCAGTCTGGATTATCTTCTGTTATAATCATTTATAATGGTTAAAGGTTAACAGAGCAGGTTACAAAGGTCTGTAAGTCCTGCAAATGTTCTATGCTATATATTTACTGTCGTGATCCTGCTGTAATCTCTATAACATATTGTAGATAACATAAATTGAGAGCATAATGTGTTTACGATAAGGAAGGGCCGATGCAGCGGCGTGTGCACATCGCACGGCCAGTTTGGTTAGTTTAACTGTTACTTTGCACTCTGGTTCAGTAGCAAACTCCTTTTTGTTGTGCTGTGCATCGACAGAACAGTTGAATATAATCGAATCAACAGTCAACGTTATTACTTTAATGGAAATAATAATCCACAATTACAAATCGCTTCAAAGTGGATTAATCCCTTCTAGATTTATACAGACTGCTACTACACTTTTGTAAAAATAATTATTCGTAAAAAATAATAATCAGCAGATTAACTGTTAATGCAGATAATACTTAGTTCCACTCCTGCTGACAAATATTTGTTTAGGGAGCAGGAATGTTGACAACTGTTACACGTATAGAGGCTCAGGGTGAAAATGACTTGCTCTCAGGGGCCTTGACAACCTTTGCCCTGCCAGCTCTCATTTCGGCCCTTGTAATTGCCACTGACCAATGGGCTCCTGTTTGAAACTAGACCCCGGGCTGCAGCTATTAACGTCCCCCTCTACACGGATCTTGTTTTGATTCCTGATGCTTTTATAGGTTGTGTCTTTAGAAGAAATTCCTTGTCGGCACATACCGTGCGCCCCTTTTTGCCCCTATTTTCCTTTCTCACAATCTTGTGAGGCCATTGCCCCATTTCCACACACTCACAAACATACACACAGCCATGATCAAGTCTTTGCACGTTTGTGTGCGTGAGTGTGCACGTTAGCGCTAGTGACCAGTCCTCCCTCCCCTGGCCCCTCCTGACAACCAGCTACACTCCATGAACTTGGCCACCCGTCACAGCTGCGTTAAGATTGAGGGATGGGGGGCCCTCGCATCCAGCTGGGTCGGAAGACATGGGTGGGGGCAGGGCAGACCCAGATGCAGATGGTTTAGGTCAAATGGAGATGTTTGAGGATGAAGGGGGAGGGGGCACAGGAGCTCAAAGGCACAGTAACTCCAGAGGTTACTCCTCAAACCCCTGGAAAAATGCACTCTCTAAGTATATGTTAGTTTGAATCTGTTTGTATGACACAATATTGGCAGTCGTTTTACCGAGCTTGAGTTAAGCTTGCCTTTTAGTCTGTTTGAAGTTTTTCCATCTATAACCAGTGGGATCTTTGCAGGATAAGAGTACATAAAGACCAAAAAGTAAAGCAAATGTTGGATGTAAGATATTTGCTCCAACATCGGTGATGAAAACGGACATCAGTTATGGCAAAATAACTTGTTGCACGACTTTGTATTTCTTCTGTCATGATTCATGAAGGGGGGTAGGATTTCATAAGTTCACACTTCATCCTAATCCTTTTGGGCATCCTAAACATGTATACTGTGTATGTTTCTGAAAATGTGTTTTTTTATTTTATTTTAGTTCATTTTGAGTTTATGCCTGATGTTTGGCGCTCAAATAAATAAATTACATTAAATTCAGGATAAAATTGTTATTTTGATCCTTTATTGTTATATTATGGTTACCCGGTATATTATGTATTTTATATACTATATAAATATTAGAATTTATAAATTCGTTATTTATTATTATATTAAGGCTAAAATGCAAGAACATAATCTTATTCTGGACAATTGTCTTTTTGGAATGGCTTGTATGGAATGAAATGGAACCCATAGAAGCATGTGTTTTCTCTCTTCTCTCTTGTAGAATGGAAGCACAGGCTGGGCAGATGAAGCTGACAGTAGCAGAGGAAGAGGAGAGGCCTCCAGAGACTTTGCTAAGGTCAGCATGTGGAGACTGTGATTATGGGATGCCTTCATTCTGTTCAGTCATTCAACTAAAAGGGGAATTGTTAATTGTACTATTTACACCAAAACATTAATTCTTGTCAAAGTCAATTGGAAATAGTAAGAATTGTAAAACGACTCAGAGTCGTCGTTCAGAGTACGTTGTTAAGTGAGCGAAATAAATCTCCACAGGCAAAAGAGATTTGTCAACTGTTTCAGTTCTTATCTGATTTATACGTAATAAATACAAAGTATAGATCGTGATAATATTTTAGGCATTATCAGTCAGGTAAGAAAGGAAACAAGCAACTGAGGTTTAAAAAAGGAACTGCACAAAACTGTGCACATAATTTGTCCAGCCAGGGTGTACATTATAAATGATAATTTAACATGCTGAATTGTTCACATGGTAAGAATCATGAGTGCCAGACACAGCAAGAATTATAATTTTGCCTCCATGTCATGGTGAACTGATAAGTGGCTTCAATGTGTCCATAATAAGCTGTTTTCTCTTTCAGTTGTATGAACTGGACAATGACCCCAAAAGGAAGGAGTTTTTGGATGATCTTTTCACCTTCATGCAGAAAAGAGGTAAGATAATTCTCTGGAAGCCCATATTTTCTTTATCCGGAAGGCCACAAGTCAGATCCACTAATAGTGCATCCACTTAACATTTAAAATTCCAGATTGGGTTTTAGACAACATTTTCAGGCTTCATTTCTCGTTGAATAATGCCTCTGCTCTCAATTTTGAACGCACGCACATTGTTTCAAATGTTACAGTTAAGAGTAAAACAATTTGATATATTGGTGAATTTTCCATCCTCTGCTATTTGGGGGAAAGGAAAATACCCCACAACTCCTGATTCACGTCCTGTGAGGAGGGGTTTCTATTTGTGAAGGAGCATCTGGAATTCCACTATGGATTGCCTGGTGCATGCTTGCAGAACAAATGGCTTAAACACACTCTAAGTGCTGCGAGAGCCTACATAACGGTAGCAAATAAATGAGTTGTTTCCTGTGCAGATTTGGTCTTCTAGAATGATTGTCAAGTGTCACTGATGAACTGAAAACGTATGCTGTAACTCTCACTAGCTAAGAAATCCTTCACTAATTCCTATCCCTGGAGTAACGTCCTTAAGAGGGCAGCAGCTGAGGTCTGTGTCCGAGCCAAGAGGATCTAGCAGTGACCCATGTTGGACTGCAGCCAGGCAGGCTCATCTGGCCATGTGCTCCTTTTCCTACAGGACTGCCCTGACAAGGCAGTTAATGCAATTAAACTTTTATGAGACAAAACTTGTGGCAAGCAGGTGATGTGGCTCGAGCAAAACCACCCAGAGCGAATCACAACGTAATTACAGTGCTGCTTACTTCTCACTATGTTTTGGCATGCTGTGTTGAGTGATGATGGGGTGTGTGTGTGTGTGTGTGTGTGCGTGTGTGTGTTTGTGTCTGTGTCCAGTTCAAAATTATTATGTTTTGTCACAGGCAATGATGGGTGATGTGATATGTGTGTGTGACTGTGTATATGATGCTTAGTTTGTTTTGTCAGACTGGGATGGATGGTGGTGCGTGCGTACGTGTAGATGGGGGGGGGGGGGGGGGGGATCGCCATGCGTGTGTGTGTATGTTCATGTTCACATGTTGATGAAGTCGCATTCACCAGCGCAGCACCTTCTGAGTGTCTGGTCTGGTTGGAGCATCCGTAGGTCTTGTTTGGAGGGTGATGAATTAAGTCGGGTCGGAGAGAGGGAGGGTTTGGGGTCTGTCAGGGGTCCTGTTAGCATTTCTGTCCGGTGGCAGACAATGGGAGTGTTTGGCTGACCCTTTACTCTCACTGGTCAGACAGAGAAATCCATCAAGCTGACTAAAATGCCACCTAAAAGAAGATAACTGGCTGATTAGCATGAACCACATTATGTTCTCGAAATTTGCATCTACTAAATTTAAAAAGAACAAAGACCTTAAACCTATTTTTTCAATCATTCCATACTTGTGTTTTCGTGACACGATTAAAGGATCAATATTATTGATTTTTTTGCATATTTATCTTGTAACATAAAATCTCTTAAATAAAAGTAAATTAAAAACGATCCAGTTGAATTACAGCACACATTGCACGAGCCACATTGTTTAAATGTGGCTCGTGCAATGTGGCACGGGTTGTTTTGTTGTTTTGTTGTTTTGTTTTGTGTGCTTTTTGTCATTGCCTGAAATAAATAAATACCTAACCTAACCTAACCTAACCTCAAGTGAGTACAACTTGAATCAGCTTGAATTGATCAAGTTCCTGTATCATCGTCATCATCATCAGTACAACTGGCCTGTAGCGGAGGACAAGGGTCAGAGCGTGACGACACATCTGTCTACAGGCTGCTTGGGTGTAATACATTGTATGAAATGGAAATGTTGTGTTTTCCTTTGGGGGAAAAGGATGAGAAGTGAAACATCTTCAACCAACCTGCAGGGAGTCCAGTTGATTCTTTGTCTTTGCTCTTTGTGATTTGGGGAAAAGCAAAGAGTCCCCACGGCAAATTGACTTTCACAGCGAGGAAAGGTGAAAATGAAACCGCTATGGCTGTATGGTGCTTCAGATTCCGATGCAGGCTTTTATAGGGATGTTTCTATTGACGATACAAAACTAATGCAACCAATTCTACATGAGGATATATTATAATATCAGCTAACTAGTAAAGGGAGCTTTGCAGCCCTCCTGTAAGGCAAGAGGCACATGGCTGACCTCTGCTGTCCCTCGGACCAGAGTATTAACCACATGGAACAAATCGCTTTGCTGGTTTCCCTTTTGGCTGTTTTTGCCAGGACTATAAAAGATGAAGAGGGAAGAGTGGTATGCACATACTGGTCTTTCCCTCTAATTACTGTGTCTTTAGTCCTCGCTCCTTTTCTCTTATTATAGATGATATGAGGTCAAGATTATTGCTCTCTTCTTAATGAAAGACTACTTGGAAAGCCTGTTTAATTTAATGTTTCTCTGTGGATAGAGAAGGCTAACAGCGGATGATAATAATGGGAAATGGCGCCTCTTTCTTTGACCTTACAAACAGAACGTTCGAACGTAGTACCTTATTTTGTGAAACGTTAAGATGGGTTTGTGAATTCCAGTTGAATTTCTGGATGAAGAGAGACAAATGGTGAAGTGCTTTTCCCACTTCAGCACAGGGGCCTCAAAGCCTTGAGAGGAAAGCAACAGCGGAAGGAAACCTTACGAGGGATTCCCATTTCCTGCCTCTGTGCTTGAAAACAGGCGTGTGTTTGTGTGTGTGTGTGCTTTAATGGTTAAGGAATTTTAGCAGCTGTCCTAAATCCTGTCTGTGTTTAAAGGGGCCCATTGATCGGCTCTACATTGCAGAAATGGCAGAAGACACGCATGCATACAAGCTCTCTCGCCACCTTTATTTCCTTGGATCCTATTTCTTAGCATCCTTTGCTGGCCCCTTTCCCTCCAACCTACCAAGTGGAGTTATTTGTCCATATAGTTTAGAGCTGCAGAACCCTGTGCCATTCATCGACGTTAGAATTGTAAACGTACTGGAACTGCTCACGGTCTATGGGTGGAAGATGTTTTTCTGCATTAGTTACATCAACATCATTGTTTATCATCGCCATTATGGTTTTTGCAGTTTCACCCCCACTGGGAAGCAATAGAAAAGCTCTGACGCTAGCTCCGTGCCATTAACCACCTCAAAGGTTGCAATTAAACACATGGTGGGGGGGGGGATGTTTGTTTTGGCTTAACACCCAGCCACTTTCTCATTGGGAATGGAGTTTGTGGCATTACTTGAGGCTGTGAAAAGGCAATCAAGGGTGGGGAAGTGGTCGGAGCCCTACAAAAAAAAAAAAACAGAAGTAAAATATAAAAGAGCGATGCAGCCAACTGCCTGTCAGCGATGTCCACTTGAGATGATTAATGGCTGCAGGCTGTGATGGACAGAGCCAGAGAGTGAGGCTCCTGTTCAGTAAAATCGCCAGCTGAAAAGGGAGGAGGCAACTGGGTAAAGACAAGCAATTCATCTCATTCTACTCCGGCTAGAAACCCCCACACATTATGGTTAGCAAAGGCTAGAACCATCCCACTGTGACATAATGGGAAGTGTAGATTCAGTTTAAGAGGGACCACATGGACTGCTATCGCTGCTTCAGGGTTACTTTAGTGAACAATCCCTCCATAGTAGATTTAGAAGAATTCATAGGATCCAGGGAAGGAAAGAGGAATATTAATGATCATAACAATGTCTCGATTAGCAGCAGCTTGACGGTTAATGCTCACTGCAGTGGATTTGCTCTGCTCCTGTCTTCACTGTGGCTGGCAGCGGTTCTCTCAGGTTTGGCGTAGCAGCTTGACCTACAAAGATTGTTAACCGCTAATCAAAATTGTTAAATTCAATATTGTTCACACTTGTTCTTCAAATGGACAGATAGACATTTTTGATTTACCCAACAAACATTTAAAATATGCTATGAAATAAATGAAAAAAAAAAAAAGAATTGCATGAAATGAAAGCATAAATAGCTCATGTCTCCTCCATTTTATCCAGATTTGGAGAAAACCAATATGACATCCTCTCTGCAGGACTTTAGAGGAAGTTCCCTAACTGTAACCCTGAGACGGAGAGCTCTGTCCACACCAATTACGCAATGAATGGACTCTGGGGGGGGATCCATGTATGCATTATATTACTCCCCCGGTCAGCCTCACACCAGCCCTCGTAACAGGCGGGCCCTCTGTACAAACACAACGGTGCAATAGGAAAATTCTCCAGCTCTTTGATATGGCCACAGTTACCATTAGTTAACACAGCACACTTCTGGAAAGTGGCACCACCTGGTTGGTTAAACAACAAAAACACTGCGTATTGTGAGTGCATTTGTCCATCTTGGATGGTGTTGCGTTGTAAACCGCTCGTGTTTGATCAACCGGACTCTTTGCTGCACAACTGTTGCACAATTCATTTTACGCTTATCTGGAACTTTACAAACAACGTGTTTCCATCCTTTTCCTGACCCATTAAAGACGCAATTCTCTTAATGGACGTAGCTTTTGAAACCCAAGAGGCATCATTTAGATAGAAGGCAACAATAAAGTGTACTTAGGAAATGACATTTTGTCCTCTCTTGTCTTTCTTTCTGTCGCTATCCCTTTCTTCCTACAATGGCCCCCACTCCATCCTCCCTCCCCCTCTGTTTATTGTGCTACAGTTACAACCACCGAAACTTGATAACACCATGGGGGATAGGGGTGGAGGGCAATGCTGTGGCCTGCTTGGTGAGGCCAGAGGGGAGGAGGGACTGGATTAAGGGGCCTCCTGTTTTACAGGGGATGATTAATGATCTCCAAATAAGTGGAGGCCAACCTTTTTCTGATAGGGCAGTGCTGATGGACAGCAGACAAGGGAGTGACCATCATGTGTCTGTATGTGTGAAAGGAGAGGATGAAGGATGACGAAGGCAGACATGGAAACCTCCGTAGAAGACGGGGTGCCGGGGTGACAGACGGGAGGTTAAGGGAGGCAGCGGTCAGCTTGTGTCGGAGCAAGGCCATGCTCTTTCATGTCCATTTAAAAGCTCTTTGTCAGTCAGCTGAGGCTAAACAAGCTCACCAACCAGACAGAAAGATAAGCAGGAAAACATAGTCAAAGACCAGCACTGGCTGTAATGGGCCTCTCAGGAAAGGGCGGAGATCCAAATGGTATACAGATCCCAACCACTGCTCTCTAATCATTACCCCAAGACAGATTCCAAAATAAGTTGCAAAACTATTCTTATTGGAGGCCTCCTACCATGTATATGTGATCAAAGATTTAGTGGTTGATGATATATTTTAGGGCTGACATTAGTTTTGCCTGTGGTACGCTCCTCCCGTTGGCTGGCAAATTACAGAGTACATCCTTCCTTAGGTTGCGCTCTTCTTTACCGTCAAAGCAGGAAATAGTAACACTCCTGATGCTTTTTTTTTTCTTGTTTGTGCCGGGAGCTGTTAAGATTAAAATCTTTAGACTTTTTTTTTTCTTTCTTACAAACCAAGACTTCTCTTTGTGTCTCTTCCTCTCTCTGTCTTTTCTCCCCAACCCCCAATCTGCACCAAGCCACTGTTATTTCCTCTTTTAGCCAGTTTGTTCCACTGCCCTGAATCGCCTCCGTGCTGTCGATCTTCTGTCGATCAGGGATTTGAGTCTCTAAGCTGCAGAGCTCGGGGAAAGTCACCAAGCTCACAAGTAAATGAGCAGGGAAGATGATGACTTCAGAGTAAAAATAACACTGGCTGCTTAATTCACCAGCGCTTCTTGTTTTGTCATTGGACAATTCAACTTTGAATAAAAAATACATTTAGCTTTCAAATACTGTTGCATTTATACAAGACAGGCATGATGGTGCTGTATTTTAAAGATGATTTTGGTAGTAATAATAATAATAAATAATTGTTTTTGTTAGGGTTAGTACCATTCATGTGAAATATTTCACTTATTTATTTATGTATTTATTTATTTATATGTTACAGCATGAAACTGTCCGTCCCAAACTCTGCTATCTCTGGATATCTATGTGTCTTGCTTCTCCATCTGTGTCCTGTCTGTGCTCTTAAAGTAATGTTTCCTGGCCTCCACACCCCTGTGATGGATGGCATGAAATGCATTACAGCCCTCACAGGAGCCCTACAGCGTGAGCTCACTTCCAGTGCAGCCCTGCAGCAGTGTTGCATGAGCCACAAAGTAATGGAGAACTTAGTGCAAAGGGGTGTAATGGGAAAAAAAGATGCTTGGTTTGTGGGAAGAAATGCAATGCCTATCTCCCATTGGCATGTTAGGTGATGCGGTTTGCCTTTGGGATCCAGTATTAAAATAAAATGATCAATAACTATGTTATAACATTTGTTTTCAAAAGTGATTTTTCTTCTGCAACCATACATTAATACAGACTTGGCGTGTTGTAATTAGTATGTTATAATCCCTTTTCCACTGTTGTTGTAATTGTAAGGAAAATGTTTGCGACACAGGAATGAAATCACATTTGGATCTTTTGTAAATCGGACCACCCATCACCAGAATCTGTCAAATGCAAATGTGCAACTCACTGTCATGGATTTCCAAAAGCCAAAAGTAATTAGCATTGATGGGGGTGAAGATTTCCGAGATGAGTGCACAACCCCCCACAATCGCTGCCTGTTTCAACATATCCTCTCTCTGTTGAGAGCAGCTGATGTCTCCTGTATTGATCAGTGATGCTGGGTCCCAAATGGGGTTCGTCATCTGATGGCTTTATCTGGCAGTCTCGGGGTCCGTTGATTGAGGCAGTTAGCTGTGTTATCAAGCCTGCTGGAAGAGGGAGGAGGACTCTCAGGAGTGCACCTGCTGGTGAAGACGTCACTGCCAAAGACTCGTCCTTTAAGTCAACGCCCAATTTGACCAGTGACCTGTTACAAGTGTTAACCACACACATATTGTATCTCAAAGCTTTGTGGAATTAAAATGTCTTAGGACGGTTGTGCTGGAGTTGAAGCTTCCATCGGGTCGCGGGTCGTGCTGGAGCCTATCCCAGCAGTCAACGGGCGAAAGGCGGGGTACGCGCTGGACAAGCCGCCATTTACAATTACTGTATGAAGTGTCTACAAACCGTCTAACTCCCCCCTCCTCCTCATCACATCACTGTTAGCGCTATCGTCTGTCTTTAATCTTGAAGGTAAAACTCATAATGAAACCACTTTTTATATAATAATAATACTGTATATGATTTATTATATCATTGCGTGTGTGTCTATATAGCAATTTAAAACCTTTTTTTCCATTGTTATTAGCGTTGATTTGGATGTTTTTAGACGGCTGGAACAGATTCAATTGTTTTCAGTTATTTTATATGGGAAAAATGTATTTGACAAACGAGTGATTTGAGTTGTGAGCTCGGTCCAGGAACTAATTATACATGTCAGGGCGAAAATGTTACTTGATTGTGCAATTTCAATATCAACTTAAAAAAAAAATAATAATAATAATACTGTAGAAATCCTTTTGTTCCTCTTCAGTTAGTTTTTCCTGAGTTTCAAGATAATTCAGAGGAAAATGGCTCAACAGCTTTATCACATTATCACAGGAATCTACATTTGGCGCTGAAGCCCATCCCTCTATTGTTCAAGCAACATGCCTTTGTCGTGTTGCCAGTATAATATATACATTCATGACATTTCTACAAGACCGGAGATGGCTCACGTGATCGTCCAGTCGGATGTGAATCCAGAGCAGAAGTCAGCCACTGAGATTGTACCGTACTCTGTAGATTGTATATCTATTTCAGTGTTGCAATTTACATGACTGCATGAATGCATTTTGTCATTCTTGTTCCTGTTGTTCTAGAAGGAAAACAACTTCTACTGACCTTTTCCTAACTGAGTGTAACTCACAATACAGGCCTCTGTCATAAGTGTTTATGACCACTGCAAATGTCAACAGAGATTTTGCCTCCCTCTCTTCAAACAATTACACACTGTAATTCTCAAGTTGTCCTCTGCTATTCGTCCTTGTATCTTGTACCCGTGAGTTTAACGTTTGTTAAAACGTGTTTTAATTCCAGTCACAACTCTGTAAAGCCCTTTCAATTGTTAGGGGTGGAGGTGAGATAATGATGGATGCATTTTAACTGTCGCAGCAAAAATGCATGACCAGTTATTCATGTGTTTGAGCTGATATTTCCACATATTTTGTTAATGTTCTATTTAGGCAAATGCTTCTCGACTTACCAGTACTAAGAAAGCATATGTTAATTTTCACATCAACAACCTGTGAAATTGTGCAAGTCAGGTGGAGAAAATGTTCTTCACACTAAATGCAAGTGTCATGGATGAGTGATGAAATGGGTTTTAGTGGTTACTGTAGTTTCAGTTATTAGAAAAAACATACTCCAAACATACTTTAATGAAATGAATCCTTTTAGGTAATGTGCAGGTGATAAAAGTCATTTTAAAGTCAGTTAACTCATCTGGGTGGAGGGTCATACTAATTTATTATATTCTTATCATAGCATGGGAGCTACTGATAAAATGTAATATAAATGTGGATTACATGATCATGTACTCAGTATTATCATATTACTTATTACCAGTGAGGGTGCCTGTTCTAAAAAGAGCTAGTGTTCTAAACAGGACCGAAACGTCCTATACCACATTCAGCAGCAAAGATAGTGGCTTATTTAATTTAGCTTTTTGTAAGAAGAAAAACGCATCATTATCAAAAGCTGTGACACTGAAAGGTCAAACGATTCATATGGTGACAGTAGAGGATGCTGTGATAAGATGAGTAATATAAATACAAAGCTACAAATGCAAAGATATGTAATCGATATAGTCCTCGGTGCATGAGGACGGAGAGCTTTCACTTTTTATTTATCTTCTTTTTTTTTTGTCTTGTACTTTATGTGATTTGTAGGTCATCTGTTTCAGCAGAGCCATGAAGCTGCCCCTCTGCTGCACAGATCATTGTTCACCTGTCTATTCTAAATGTATTAATACCGAGTGTGTGACAATAACCGAATTGCACCAAAGTCTAGGGCTTGCTTCAAGATGTGCAAATTACAGACAGAGATTCCGTGCATTAAACTATTATATGATGAATACTAGGGATGTCCCGATCAGGTGTTTTTGCCTCCGAGTCGCTAGCTGACACATCCATACCTAATTACACGATTAGGTAAATTATATCACAGCTTATTAATTTGACCAGCAACTCTGAAGAATCATGTAGCTTAAAAGATGTCATCCATCCATCCATCTATATTCCTCCATATCGCAGTCAGCTCCATGTCAGTCGGTGTTGATCGGGGTCTAGTCAGTTGATCTGCCAGGTCTCTGGGGATTGAGGAGACTTGGGTTACAGTTGGACAGGCCATCTCACTTTTCTCGCCATCCAACCTTTTCAATCACCCTCCCCCTCTTTTTCACCAGGTGACCCATCTTCATGACCCATAATGAAGGAGTCATGTTTCTGTCTCTTTCTTTCCCACTCTTTTCGTTCATCTCACTAATTCAGTTCAAAGATGCTTTGCTGGTGAGAGGATTTGTGAAGGGCCATGAGATGTAAAATTACATGAGGCTTGTCAACACAAAAATGTATCTCTAAATTACATTTGCCAAACTTCTAACCATGTAATTCTCGTTCTAATAATGTCTAATAGAGTCTGCCGGTCAGCTCGCGTGTTAAAATGGCACCCAGCTTCTGGCTGTTGTTTGGAGCCTCACCCAGTCGTGATGTTTTTCACCAGTGACTGACACAGTTGAGAGTACACAGAAGACCACCTCCCAATATACTGACTGCATGTCCACTGTAATATTGCTTTGTTACAAGGAAGCAACTCGCACTGTTTCCTCAGTAAATATAGCTCAAGTAACTTATTCATCATTTGATATTTGCCTTCTATCCCGATGGTATCGCTGCCCTTTTATCGGGATGGAAGGATAATGTGGAGGAAGAAACAAAAGAGAGAGATCTTGTTCTGAATGATCTTCTTCGGATTTATTTTTTCCATTTTCCATATGTCATTTGTCGCACTGCTCAAAGATTGAGCTCATCTGATGACGTCTTTTCACTTCCTTGCCTTGCTTATCTCTTTCTCTGACTGTCTCTGTCTGTCTTCCTCAGTCAGTCCAAATCAAATGCACTTTACTGACATGACGGGAATCAAACCTATGCAGCAAATGCTACATACTGTTGACCTGCATGCTATACTACAGGATTTATTAGATGACTGCCCCCCACCCCCCTCCGCTTTACTATCTCTCGGTGTCTCTACCAGCTGTGTCTTTAGCTTCATGCTTAGAATAGCTATGTATCTATAGTGTAACGTTACATTTAACTTTCCTTATGTGGAGGGTGCATATCTTAGCACTTGATATAAATTGGTCTGTTGTGCAAGTGGTGTCTCTGCCTGTACTAAAGATAGCAAATTCCATGCAGCCAAGGCTTTTTTACCATTTATGTCCTTGGCCATGCATCAAAAATAAAACAAACATGCCCCAGTGTAGAGAAGGGTCCTGACAATATGCTGTCTGGACATACGGATATATAAACTAAGCAGACAGGGGCTGTCCAATATAAAGTAAACACCCAGTATGTGGAGTCCAGACACAAGTTTGTCTCTCTTGTCAGTGTTTTGTTTTCCATGCTGATGAAGATTTGACCCTACTGCCTAGAATACAACGGAGATTTTAAGTTGCATCTTCCAATTTATTGATGCAAATTATGAATTCAAACATGAATACGGTAGCCGCAGGTTGGATATAAACAAATCATTCAGGTATATTATTACTGGAAAAATCAATATCCTAAAATGTTTAATATTACACAGGCACAGGAAATGGTTGAGCGTGCTAATTTGCACACAGCTCCCACACTAGATCAAGTTAAATGTGAATTGTTGTACCATTAAGTTCAATGGGTAGACGTAAAGGGTGCAGCGAGTCAGAAGCTGCTCTGCGTCAGTCTAATAGTGCGTAGACGTGATCAGTGGTAGGACGGTGTGGGTGGTGCTCTGAAGGGATTCAGACAGAGTCCAGGGGCTGTTTGTGTTGGCTGACACCTTCCTTACAACAGTAATCCAGTCTTTCTCCAGCTGGCTAGCTACTGCACCTCCCCCTCCTTTTTTCTTTACTTCTATCCATCCTTCCGTCCCTCCCTTCTAAAGGCAGCAAAAAAAAAAAACTAAGGCGCTTCTTTTTTCCTTCTCTCACATTGTCAGGATTTGTCTTTTCTCATTTTTTGTGTTTTGTATTTTTTATTTTTTGCACCCACATTTGTGTCTCTAATCTGTTTAGAAAAGTAGAATAATCCATTAAAAAAATAATCTTTACCTTTTCTTTAATAGAGGAATCAAAACAACCAAA
Organism: Brachionichthys hirsutus; assembly: GCF_040956055.1. NCBI lineage: Eukaryota > Metazoa > Chordata > Actinopteri > Lophiiformes > Brachionichthyidae > Brachionichthys > Brachionichthys hirsutus. Next base: position 353,461 of record NW_027180342.1, read on the forward strand.
AACCATGAGCTGAGAATCTTTTTCTCCTTTCTTGTGTCCCCATCTTAGTGTATAAACCTCACAACAGCAAATGCTATGTCAGTAATACATACATTTTCTGTAGGTTATCCACTGGAAGTCTGTCGCGCTGTCAATTATTAAAGGAATTCCCATCATGTGAAGTCAGGAATATGCAATTTACTACTTCTGGCATCAGAGGCGCCTGATTGTTTTATTATAGGGGGCCTTTAATGTGGACAGCTGTTTCCTACTAAAAATAGGTCAGAGGTCAGATAAAATGACCTTGTTCCCTCTTTTGTGTTCACATTTGGATCGAATGCTGGATGTGAGGTGGGAAATGCTCATGATCAAGAGTTTGAGTCAGTCTTTTTGGTTCTGCTCTGGGCTGGGACAGTATTAGTGATTATTGGAATTGTATATGATGTGATGTCTACCTTCTGAAGAGACGACGACTTCATTGTAAATTTGACTGTATAATTGAGTTTGCATTAACTTGTTAAAACCATTAATAAAAAGGAGGTGTTGCTTATATAATTTAATATCTAGCCCTCCCCAAATGCGTTATCCCTGAAAGGCCTATATGTGTCAAAAAAAAATGTTCCCTCTGTCAACTGTCTGTTTGTATCCCTTATCATTTGTAGCTTAGCTGCACGGCTCTTGCGTTCACTCTGGAAGATGGAGGAAGGATTTAGGGAGTGGTTCAGGGGCCCTCGGCCATGGCACTTCCCACCAGAGCGACCTCTGACCTCTAGTGCCATTAATCACTAGGCTCCTGATGGCTCTGTCCCTTGAGGAAAATCAGTCCGGGGGCAAAGGATGATGGGAGGTGAAGCCTGCAGCCAATTACCGATTGGAAGAGAACAGTAGAATGGACAAATCAGATGTTTACAGGGAGACGGAATATCCAATAGCTGCTTGCGCATGGGGCGGAAGCCATGGTGTGTAGGGTGTCGTTGCAGATCATCATGTCTGTAATGAGTTTAAAAAAGAAAAGAAAAATTGTAGCAACAGACTAGCATGACACATTAAGGGGATTGAGTGGGCTGTGATCAAACTAGCGGTACGTGTTTTGGGAGGGTCTAATTAATCCTGTAAGGACTAAATGTCTCCCGGGTTGGAAACAACCAATGTCGGACACCAAAGGCTGGCGGGACCATGGTTCTCTCAAATTGGGGAACTTTGGCTAGTGTTGGAAATGCATTTCTGGATAATTATGCTATTTTGAATGCTTGTTTTTTTTATTCTGGGATGGGTCATGTTGACATGCGGAACCCGGCTGATATCAAGTGTTGACCAATAAATAATGTTTTAGGTTTCCTCTGGGAGAGATGTGCTGATAGACAGTTTACTGTCATGAACAGCTGACATGCACTGCTGTCCAGTCCAAATACTGTCCCGTCTGTTTTTGGGTGGCTTGCTGTGAAGAACCTTCCTTGTCCAAATTCAAATATTCAGTCAGATCTGACAGAAGACACTCAGGGTAAACACGCGTGCATCAAATTAAAGCCTAACTTAATGCTGGCCTGTTGCCATGGAGCCAATGCTGTGGTGTCTCATTTGTTGTGCTCCCATTGTTCACGTCCGGGGCCAGTATGAAAACATGGCTTCCTGCTGACCTGCAGTTTAATTCACGCATCGATAACCCCTGGCTGACCTCTGACCCCTCTAGTTGTACTATTTGTTTGATGCCGGATTGATGTCCAACCAATAAGCATTGCCCGGGCTTTCATCTAGTGTGTGTTCTAGAAGCGTTGCTACTGACCCAAGCAAACCCAAGCTCTGTCAAAACACAACAGTATGGAAACCTTTATTTCTGCACCGTCAACATTATGAATCACTATGAATTACTTTCACTCAGCAGGCCACAGCTGTAGTTCCCTGGTGGGACCACTACACTGCTCACTACATCGTCTTCTAGGCCCTTTGCACATGGCGCTAAGACATGTTGCTAACTTAAGAACACGAATTAGGGCTAATCTTCATGGCCTGATCACGCTGCTATTATACAAAGTCATTAATGAGTCTGATTCCAGGATAAGAGCCGAATGCCGAGGGGTTGAAGGATTGCCTGGCATTAGCTGTGGGGGTAAATCTGCATGACTCCCCTGCACTGGGTCCGACGGCACTAACAGCAGAGTTGTGTGGATTTACTTAGGATGATCCTCTAAATAAGCTTCATTATACTGCCTATCGAGGATTCCACCCACCCACTCATTTTTGCCTGTGGATTAGGAGGTCGTCACAATCTCTAGTCCCCTCCTCCCGCTCATGCTTAGTCTGTTGTACGTTGCGCTTTTTGATCCCATTGCAAACTGAAAGCTTTCCCCTCCTCCTTCCTCACGGTCACCCCGCGTCGTCTGCCCCACACGCTGCCTGCAAGCTGCACTGCGGACAAATTGTCGACAAGATTAAAGCATCTGTATTAAAAGTCTAGAGCCGCTTTGCTTTGTGTTGTTTGTGAATCCACTTTTGCAGGTTAAGCCAGATTGCCTCAACTGGGCTAATATGTTTTGCTGCCAAGTTTAACAGTCGTGCCGGCAACAAACTCGTCACTCTTGTCTAAGCATCTTGAAATACATAGATCAGTATCTGGATGTCGCAAAGCGGTCCTGGCCCTCTAATTGATGATTTAATTAATGCATAGAACTAAATTTAGATAAATTAGCTTGACATGTATTTCCTTTGTTAGGAGTCATTGTGTGTTCGTGGGGGCTACTCCCAAAAGAAATAGGCAGCGTTATAGATTTCCTGTGCTAAGAATATTTGCACATATGATACACAATAGCTTAGTGACATACAGCAGCGCATTCATTGTGTGAAAAAAGGTGCATTATTGGAATGTATTTCATTGTGTGTCGCAAAGTTAATCTGATTTAGGTGTTTGACTTAGACTGTATTGATTTATTTTATGCCTTTCTTCTTCTTCTTCTTCTTCATCATAGGAACCCCAGTCAATCGTATCCCCATCATGGCAAAGCAAGTCCTGGATCTGTACATGTTGTACAAGCTGGTTACAGAGAAGGGCGGCCTGGTGGAGGTAATCAACAAGAAGATCTGGAGAGAAATCACAAAAGGACTCAACCTGCCTACCTCTATCACCAGCGCAGCGTTCACCCTGCGCACACAGTGAGTATTTGTATATGTGACACAATTCATTTTGTTGGGTTTATTAGCTATAAATGTACACACAGTGAGTATTTGTATATGTGACACAATTCATTTTGTTGGGTTTATTAGCTATAAATGTACACACAGTGAGTATTTGTATATGTGACACAATTCATTTTGTTGGGTTTATTAGCTATAAATGTACTTTTTACAGCCACAAACTCCAGTCTTTTAATTGTGAGGCTTATGTAGACTCTTATTTAGTTTACTGAAACTGAATGAAATGTACTAAATCTCTGTTTGAAACAAGTACTACGCGTGTGTGTGTCGATGTCAATATTATCCCTTGCCTACGTGTTTATACACATGGAAGTTTGTTTCCACTACAAGGCCAGCCTCGCTCTTCACATTCAGTCTCTCCATCCATTACATCACACAGAGAACTCATTGACTCTTATGGATTTATTGAGGTGATACGGGTCAGAGTTCACAATGAGTAAGGTGGGGTTTGACGGAGAGCTAATACTAAATCTCTGCTGCTTCTTGATGGAAATCTTTCAGTAGATTTGACACCTTCCCATTCTGTCCAGTAGCAGGGTGCCATAATGAACCTTTATGTATTTTTAATGCTGCGTAGCATTGCTCTGCTCGCTCTATCTAATGGACGCTGCTCCCAGCTTCTTATTGATCCTTGGCTGCCCTGTTCATCAATATCCCGTCAGCATGCACAATAGTGTATGTTCTAAGATGGAAAACACACTGGAGCTGTGACTATGCATACTTGTTGACTCCCTGTGATGTCATCCATGTATACTTGAAAGGAATGATTGTCTGTTTGGTGTTTTCTGTGTGATCGTGTGGCAGAAATGGGCTTTTACACGCATGAATGTGCAGGAAGAAGTTCACCGCAGTGAACAGATCAATGAAAAGTAGACAGATATAGATAGATAGATAGATAGATGTTAATGTGTTTTGATTGAAACTGACATCCAGTGGTAGAAACTAGTTGTGCTTTGCAGTGATTAGAACTGCTAATACTTGTCTGACGCATTGTTTTGTGTATGTGTGTCTCTCCAAGGTACATGAAATACCTGTACCCGTTTGAGTGCGAGAGGAAAGGCCTCAGCTCCCCAGGTGAACTTCAGGCTGCCATCGACAGTAACAGGCGCGAGGGTCGTCGTCCAAGCTACAGCAGCAGCCTCTTCCGCTTCTCTCCATCTCCCAGCACAGCTCCCCACATCCTCTCACCTCCCAAGATGCACCTTTCTGCACTTGGGGCGGGGACCTCAGCAGCCCTCAACGGCCTGCATGCCTCACCTGGACCATCTCTGAAGAAACGTAAGAACCACACAGATGAAGTCAGCCGTCGACAATGACGTAGAAAAAAAAAATGATTAAATGTGTGTCTCATGAAACTGTAAATATGTTTTTACCTGAAGCAACAGTAGCCTCATTACTTCGACAGTTCTTATGCCCATTTGTGTTGGATGTTTTCTAAAAAATAATCACAGAGGCAGCTTAACGATTAATCTCAATTCCACAAATAGAAATGTTAAAAAAGTAAGTTAACAGCATATGTGGGTTACCTTTTAATTCAGCCTGCCTTCAGTATACCATAGCAGAGTGTAACTATAGGGGGCGGTCCTGGAACAGATGACCACACATGTTCATAAATTGTTTTCTGACTTTATGGTTGTTACAATAAACTTCGTAAATATTTACTACAGCAAATGTAGCCTCTATACTGATTGTGCTTGTGTATTCCTATTACAGATGTGCAGAGGCTTGAAGTAGTGATAATATTTGTGGGGAACTATTGCCCCCTGTAGGCGTGTAGATAAACTACATCATATAATAATGGCAGAGGTGGCCGTATAGCTGTACTTGAGAGAGTGTGCTTGCTTGTGTGCATGCAGGAATGTTGGCGGGAGACGTTGCTTTTGCGTTTGTGTGTTTTGTCACGTTCCTTGCCTTCACCGTCTCCAGTCGTCAGTGTGTCAGTGGGTGTTTAGTGTTTTTTTTATGGCTCTGTGAGTTTGTGCATGCTTGTGTGTTCATCCAGATGTTTAAGAGTCACGTGTAAACCAAGTTTGCCATAAGCTGCTCTGAATCCTCAGCTTTACTGCCGATGAATAACACGGTTTCCGTGGCGGGGTGACACTTAATAATCTTTGAAGCCTTCATTCGACCTCAGTCGGATCATGTTGATAACGTGACTCCGCCTCAGAGGTGGATGGTATCTGTAGTTTGACGAGTGCAATGCACTGTGTTGTACCTGACACTCACTTTGTGTAGTCGTCTAAGCCGACCGGCGTTTGGCGAGTTACTATTGAAGTGTGACTGCTTTGCATGCCCGTAAGCTGCGTTGATTTGTTTTTATTTAAATCAGTGTTAGCTGAAGTGGTTTCAGCAAACCAGCCAGGGGTTTTGAAGTGTGGGGGGAGAGAGTCAGCTTGATAAAGAGTGCTTTTATTTGTATATAATTAATTTAAAGGTGAGAAGGCTTGAAGGATAATACATGTCTGTGTTCGATTCCCCGAACCCAGAAGTGTTGATTTTGTTTTTGTTTTTGTTTCGTTGGAAGTACTGTAGGTGAGAGAAAATTACCTGTTGGTGTCAAAATTGAAAACAAATGCATTTCTGTTTGTTTGAATTTAAGAAGTTCATTTGGGATTGATTGTTTACGTGGTTCATTACAACTAATTAATCCACATATGTCGTTCAGGGAATTAAAGCTGCTTGTTTTGCTTTTGAGTCTCACGGCCCAAAACCTGATACAAAGGCAATTCAATATTCACCTTTTGCTGAGTCCTACATTTTATTTTCAGTCCATGTAGATGGACTAATGGGTCACCCCCTCGCTATTCTAGATGACCTGACCCCCTCAATCATGGCTGCAAGACCCTCCATGGCACTGGCCCTAGGGCAGCAGCAGGTGGCTGGTTTGGCCAGAGCTGCCACCCTGGAGCAGCTGAGAGAGAAGCTGGAGACTGCTGGAGGAGATGGGCCAGAGAGGAAGATGGCTCGCTTGGCAGAAGAGCATCAGCGTCTGATGCAGCAGGCTTTCCAGCACAACCTGCTGACCATGGCTTCTCAAATGCCCATGAACCTGCGTCTGGGAGCCCCCAGCATCACCGCCAGAGGTCAGTGCAGATGCAAATGCAGCATGTCTCCTTTCAGTCAAAGGCACTATATATTAGGCAGGTTGTACTTGATTGGATTTATTGAATTATTGGAATGTATTTCACCTCCTGAATGAAGTGTTATTTCTGTTCCTTCAGATGAGAAGCAGCAGGACATGTCTCTCAGCATCTCAACCAATGGAAATGCCAGCATCACTGTCTCTGTGGAGGTCAATGGCACAATTTACTCAGGTCTGTAAGAAGTTCTTTTCTTTATTTCTTTTCTGTTACCTTGCTAATTATGATAATTTAATAAATTCCTCAATTTCTAATCCCAATTTTAAAAGTCCAGAAGTAGAATTTTTGGCCTTTAGTCTTACTGCCTTGATTCTATTGGTCAGGTTCTTTAGGTCATTTTCAGATTCTAAAAATATTGGCTTTACTTCTGCAATGATAAAGACGTCGCTTCCTGTCTGACAGGAACCCTGTTTGCTCAGAAGTCTGGAGGGGCCCCGGGGCCTGCTATGTCAGCTGCTGCTGCCTCAGGCTCCCCTGCCGGAACCAGCACTAGCTTTGGCTTCTCTGCACCCATGGCTCAGACGCTCAGCCCTTTATCCTCCTCCTCCTCTAAGGGCCCCGGCTCGGCTGAGCCGACCCCCAGCGGGTCACCGTAATTCAGGCTGCCCTTCGTACCTCTTCATCACACCTCTCTTCCCCTCGGGTTGCCCAGCAGGAATATACAGTACAATGAGAAACCGATAACAATAACAAACTGTTGCACAACAATTACCTCGTCAACCCTGTCAACCTCTTGGCTGTCCAATCATGAATGCAGAGCCCAAGATTATTCTGTGACAACACGTGCCCAAATGCGCAGCTATGCATTTTACACAATTACTCGCAATCATCACACACACACACACGCACACACACACTCACACACACACACATATTCTCTTATTAATCATAATGTACATGCTAAACACAATCAGCTCAGCCAAAATCCACTGACAGGTGTAGTCACAACTGAACTTGAAAAGTTTTATCTTAGATCATTTTGTTTGTTTGTTTGTTTGTTGCCATTTTGATGTCTTTGATTTTGTGTTTTAGAATGATTTTATTTTAGTTTTTCTCTTTTTTACATACCTCAAATCAAGTAACCTGCAGTGGTGTCTTTACCTCAGGAGCTGTAGTATATTTAACCTGAATCAACTTTATTTTTGTATTATTTTTGACCTAGTTGCAATGAGGGGATGTCGGGTAACTCTCACTGGTGGAGCCTCACATATAGAGCACCATCCTCAGTAACAGGCCTCCAACCCGGGCCCGCTCAGGCTTTGTTACCACACTGTAGACTTTTATTGGATTCAAACTGACAAATGATCCGATGCTGTAGATCAGCACATTAAATACCCAATTACACTATCAGTAAAAATGGTAGATTGATTGGTGATGTATTTAAACCTCTTAATTTCAGACCTGATTTCACCCAACATCACTAGCGAAGCAAAACAAAGCTATCGAAACCTTGACTTATTGCAGGTCTGTACAAACCGTCTGTAAATACATAGCACACAAAGATCGGGGGGGGGGACAGCGCCTCTAATCCACCCCGAGCAGGCCTAGCAGTGTCTGAGCTCATTTCTCCACCCTGGCTCCTGTCTATAATTCATACAGAATTAGGTTTAAGTTTAATGCCTCCCATTGTTTTCTCTTCATCCTTAAATCCAGCTGCAGCCACATAACCGACCATCAACCAGATGGTGTCATTGTCAGTAACAGCCCTCAGACCTCATACTGGCCTCTCCTTTACTGAGCGTGTCTCAGGAAACATCATGACAACTGTGAGGAATCACTGTTATTTAACGATTCTTTTAAGGGTTCATAGCTGCAGCATGCACAAGTCTCCATGACTGTTCAAGAATACCTCATCAGACTCTCTGTAAAGGAGAGCCACACTACGTACCTCATACGGCTTCGCAGCCACAGAGTCTGGACATGCAAACCCCAAGACCGAAACCCTCCCCGACCTGACGCTGACATGGACGCGCCGACACTGCTGGTGGTTTCTAGGGACAAACGGAACTGGGATGGGCTCACTCACTATCTCTCTCTCTCTCTCCTCTATTTAGTTGTAGGACTTGTTTTATGCTTGCTTCTGTTTTTTTTTTCTTCTTTTCTTGGGTTTCTTAATGTTGTTGTCTGAGCAGAGTGATATATCAGATATAATAAGAGTAGTTTGTTCCTCACTGATATGTGTAGATTTCTAAAATTCATTTTCAAAGCTGCAGGGGCCAAAATATTTCAAAACAAACGATCGTGTAGACTTTAAATTGGCTGCAAACACCTGCATTGTAGTGAAAGTGTCTTTTTCTGTCATGGCAGCAGCGAAATGATGATGCATGTGTACAATCACACGACCAGTGTTTTAATACCACAATCTTCTGGTTCGTGTTAGCCTCTGGTTATTGCACAGCTTGAAACCAAAGACTAGCCAGGTCGCCTCTTTCGATTCATCCCTCGTACAATCCTGCCCACGCCTGCTGTTGTGCACAGTGTTGCATCTAAGCTCACTGAATCGGATGTTCAGGCAATTTTTTAATTGGAGTTTCATCTAATTAAATGACATGTACAGATGGACATTTATGTTACCAGATATTTCCGTGTTATTCTGAACAGTAGCTCAGGTACTGCGGCTTTCCTGAGTTTCTTTCCTTAATTTAAACCTTAACGCTTAGGAGCTCTTGGGGGTGGAAGTTAACACAAATTCCAGAGTGGATGCAGGCCCTCGTAGGCTGATCTATTTATCAAAGCACCCACGTCTTGATAATCTAGAAACGGATGGATTATTCTTCCAATTTTAAGGTATTTTCCTCCCTTTAAAATACTTTTATAGCATTTTGAAATACCGCAAAGGATGAAAGTGAATTTTCTAGCTTTAACAGTGCTGAATGTGAGGCATTGTAACTGTTTAAAAACCTCTTTAAGCCCAGCGTGATCGGTGGTGGGCAGCCTTGTGTTTGTCAGACTGTATTGTGTCACGTTTTGCAGTGCATATCACAGTTACAGTTTTGCATGTCCTGTTGGTGTACCCTTCAGAACCCCGTATGACACACAACTGTATTTTATAAAGGTGAGAACTGTAGATGATGCCTTAAATGAGTTGCTGGTGAGATCCAGCCTGTGGAGATTTCCACAACTCTACTGGCTGGGAAAATATTTTTCTCTTCAAGCTTAATCCTTTGGAGAGTAATCATTTTTAATTTGGGCAGGTGATTAGACACATTTTTTAAGTCATGCAATTGCGTTAACAACTTAGTTTTGCTATTTATTTGTTTTTGTTTTTTCCCTGGTGGACCTCGTTTTTAGTACCAATTAAGCTTGATCATTTAGGCTGTGTAAAACATTTTCTTGTTGTTAAAATCAAGCTTTCTGTTTTCCTCTGCTTATTCTAAGTACTGGTAAGTAATGGTTCGTTGATAGTGTAGCTTCACTGCCTTTGGATGTTTGTGTGTGTGTGTTTGTGTGTGCATGCAAGCAGGTTCATTATACCATATGTGGTAGAGCTGCAATTTACAATGCTCTTCATTATCAATTTCCCTTTCATTTATTTAATGGATCATTCATTGACTTGTCGTGGTCCTTAAATTGTCATTAAGTGGTTAAAGGTAATGTCCAAGACACAAAGATTTTCATTTTAGTGTCATGAAGGACTTATTAACATATTAACACTTGTGAAGCTGAAATCTGTATATTTCACTTAATCTTTCTTGTAAATTTTTTTTTGTCAATCTTTGGTGATTAATTTAACATTTAGACGCTGATATTAAACTGCTGTATGCAGTTGCTGTTCTTCCATGCATTGCATAACATCTACACACACTGAGGATCCTGCAGGTGGCGCCACTGGCGCACCATAATGTGACAGAAGGGAGGCGCTTTGTCACGCAAGGGTTAAGACAACCTCCTTTTTGGCTTGGTGGATGTTCACTTAAATCTTAACCTCCCAGTGTGTGTACTGGGGCCTGCCCATTACAACGCCAGTTGTCTCAGACTATTGCAAGAAACTTTGATGTTTTCTGTTTGGCAAACCTGTAACCTTATGTTTCACCTCAGAAACCTCCAGACCCGCAACGCTTGACTTTCTGTTTAAGTATATGTGTGCCTGCAAACCTGCTTGTCTGTGTGTGTCGTATGTCTGTCTGTCTGTCTACTAGACACTGCCCCTACCTCGTCATACCATAATACCTCAGGGCAGTGGGCTGCAGTCACCCCAGATGTCAAAGATGCATTGAGGGGCGAGTACTGTCAGAAGCTGTGGTCACTTCCTTCGCTGAATGCTACTTGTTTTTGTTTTGTTGTTTTTTTTGGGGGGGGGGGGGGGGTCTGTAACTGCAGGCAAGGTCTCGTCACTCAGGAAGCTGTGAAGTTGGAAGTCTGCAGAACCTTTTGTCTCTTAGATAATTAATTAATTCAGTTTTAAATTGTTTGAAAATTAACCTGATCTGTGTAAAAGCAGGCGCATATGCAAGTGGTTATCGAATACCTCATTTATCAATTTAATGTTTTTGGCTTGTACAATGCTCCGTATATTAATTCAACTGTGGGGTTTGTGCATATTTTTGTACTGTTATTATCATTATTATGGATTAGATAATGGTAATACTGATATTATAGTTTTCTCTTTGATTAAAGCAAACAAAAGAAAATAGGACAAAACACATGAATGCTTGTAAAACTGTTTTGTGCTGATTGTATTTAAGAGGAGCACTTTTCCAAAGTGGTTTTCACACATTCAGTTTTGTTCATATTAGTAATATAAAGATATGGTTCTCAGGGCTTTAAACTTGTACGTCATGATAAAGTTTTACTTTATATCTTATCTCCTTGTGTGTTTGATTTATTTCTTGTTTGAGCCTGTGGCGCCAGAAATTTCTATTTATTACTACATACTTCTGCAACACAAAGGTTAAAAGCGTTCGAGAGCGCACGGGTGCATTTTCACATTCTTTAAACTCGACTTTCAGGAAAGTAATGCAAACACTTTCATGTTTACTCTTTGCAAACAGTGTTACAGGTTTGCGAGTTTCGCAAACCTGAAATACAACCTCACGGCGTCATGTTTGGATGCCGTCCGTTTAATTTAACAAACATCCCGTGCCTTTTTAAGAGGCCGATTTGTAAGTGCCGATATGAATAACCGTAAGAGTGATTTAGTCTTTCGAGTCAAACTCCACAAAATTTATTGCACAATGTTATCTCTTTCTACATTTCGCCTCTACTATTCTATGATGGTTTTTCCCCTTGTTCCATTGATGTCAAATCATCCTTAATATTACTTGATGTTATTAAATCAGAGTTTTTAACGATGTACTACAATCTGCCGCACAATGACAGATATATGAAATAATACACAGAGATGGAAGCATGAGTTTAAGAAAATAGTTTAATAATTTAAATAATTCTGCACTTTGCAAAGCTCAGTGTCAAAATGTGCGTCTACAGATAAAGGTAAAACATTCAAGATTATTCAAGAACCATCACAAACAGACATGAAAAAGTTCACAACTTCATTCCATTAATTGACAGTCATGATTTTCTTTTTTAATCCAAGATTAGTTACCGGTAGTTGACTGACCTAAAAAACTCAACTGAAATTATATTCTGTTTACAGCCGCTCCACTAAAATAGGAATGACCACTGTAAATGTACCTGCAATATATAAAAGCCGTTTGCCACCAAGGCAGAAATCAACAGCTGGATCCCATAAAACCAAGCCGGTGTGCATGACGCTGCAATTTATGAATCGCTGACAGACTGAGACAAAGAGTTTCATTTTTCTTTTTTTCTTTTAAATACCACTGATCAGGTTTAAGCAGGTCATCTATCTTTTCTCACAGGAGACATTTATGAATGTATTAACAAACGCCTTGCCTCTAAGGTATGATGCTAAAAATGTGTGATGCCGGTGAACACACCCTGAAGGCATCAAATATCACAGCTATCAAGCGCACACAGTTCATGTTCATACACATATAAAGTGCTAGTTAGAAAACACAGGCTGCATTTCATTTTCTGCAGTATGATAAACTACTTACAAGTGTTCACTGTTTGAAAAAATGTGAAGGAGCCAAATTGTGTTGTTTCTAATATTCCAACTTCACTCACTTATGTATCCAAATACAGTACATTTCTCCTGAGTATTTTTTGTGGGGGGTTTTGCATCCCATTTATCAAAGCCCATCAAGCAAGTACTGTAGTCTGAGGTAGTTTGCAAGACAAGAAAGAACAGTCCAACTATTTCACTTCCAATTTCACATCAAAGGAAACCGATGAAAAACAGGTAGCATATTTCAACAGAACTGAATTTAAAGATAAGCTCGGCAGTCTTGCTGGTGCTGCATGACGACAGATAATGTGGTGATTCATTTAAAATAAAATAAAAATCATTAGCATTTAATCGGCTATATGAGCATGAGAGAGTTTCTTGTCACACTGCAACAACAGATGACAGAGGCTCAGTATCAAAAAGCTCATTGAGCTTGGGGTGGACTGCAACAATTCAGATATGGACGTTGATGAGAAGCTATAAACTCTTGAATGTATATACACTTCACACAGACACATACATCTTCATCCTTGTTGTAGCGATCGTTGCTATTAGCATAGTTTTAAGATAGATTAGTCTCACCAGTTCAGTATCTGAGATGTGTTGTTAAACATGGAAGAACGTAATGATGTTGCAGTGACGATGACCTCTGACACTCGGGTATAATTTATGAGTAACATTATCAGAATTATTTATCGTATTGGAATTGATGGAGAATAACCTGAAAATATAAAACCATTGAAACAACATTTCACTTTTGGAATTGGGGTTGTATTGAACTATGACTAATGGGACAAACTCTTGATCAAAATCACTGTTAGGGAAAGCCAGACTTGTGGGCTGGATGAAAGTCCTGCTGCTCTGCTCTTCAGTTGCAGTTGGTAGATTGCCAGCACTCTGCTGTAGCCCATCTCCTTTGACACGCATGTGTAATTTCCCTCCTGCTCAGGACCCATGCCATTGATCAGAAGAAGGCACTGGTGGTCCCTTGAGCTGCACTGTGTGGGACTTTCATTGTGATACCATGTATACTTGGCATGATGGGATGAGACCGGGCACTGGAGGAAATACTTGGAGTGAGTGGGAAGCTTGATAGTGACAACATCCTTGTTGGGCTGTCCATCAGTGGAAGGTGCAAACACTGAGAGAAGAACACAAGAGTAAAAGATAAATGTTTTGTTTGACAGAGATGGTGATAAATACAAGAGGACAAGGAATGAACCCTTGTGGTACACATATACAAACATTAAGGTAACTTGACAATAATCTAGACTACATTCTGGGCCCTGCCTGGGAGAGTCATAAAGCCATTTATTCCATTAGATAAACTCCTATAAGGCCAAGTCAAATCTGGGTAGATAAAAACTAGTTTAAGCACTTTTATTGTTATTTTTTCTGACATATCAGCAATAGACTCTTATTGTAATAAGAGCAAAGCAAGCCTCCATTGCATAATAAATACAGTTTTTTGAAAGTATGAGCTTTACTTGATTAGGCAGACATGAGACTCAGACTCGATTTCCTTACGACAGAGGAGGTACCTGGTTGCCAAAAACATGCTGCAACTTTTCAGACAAAAATAAATCCCCTGAACATTTCAATCAGTTTGAGAACATGGAGATTCAGAGACAAGCTGCAGACAGAAGTTAGAGAATGGAAAGGTGCTGGTGGAGCCCAACTGACAGTTTCAGCAGAAACACGTACCTGAATTATTAATTATGTTCAAAGATATACGCTACCATACTTACGTCAGGGTAACAATGGGCTTGATGTGGTGTTCCTACAGTGCCTTAAAATTAAAATACTGTATTTGGAAGGCAACTTTGCCAAACCTGATTAGAACACATACAAATGCCGCTCCCAACCTCCACACGGTTACTGCACAACAAATTATGTAAAACACTATGAGAAAAGTGTTTCCCTATCAAGGGCTGACAGGGTTAGTACATTGATGACATTTTGGGAAGTTTAGTGCCTTGTTCAAGGGGACCTCCTCGCACTGAGATGAAGGTTATGAAAATGAGCTGATCTTAAAGTAGTCTTAGAGGAATTGTATCACATTTGTCTGGGTGTTTCCCCAAATACTCGGTCTTTGTGACATACTATTCTGCAAAATAAAAAAACCTTTACAAATTACAAAGAACAATTTCACAATTTGCAGAAGGAAATGAGAAGGAATTTAGTCATTGCCCACGATGACTAAATTCACTCATGTGGCAATGCTGTTTTGAGTCATCTGGGTTAGGCAGACAGGAAATGTAATCACCCTGGCTACATTTTACTTAAACATTCTCTCTTTTTTTGTCCCTTGTAATCAGCATGTAGCAAACGTGCGGTAACCATGACAAACATTTGAATATCTGATCATATTAAACTAACATGATAACAAGCAGCTCTTATTATCCGAGTACATTAATTTACAAGAGCTATAAAAGAGTGTAGCTTCTTGTTTTATGACACACCTTATAAAGCATGGCAAACATTTGAGCTGTAGACAGACACATCATTTATTGGTCAATAACACTATTTTATCTAACCTAATGTCACGCATTTTCATACCTTTTCCGAGAACGTGATCGTTGCAGATCGCGTGGTCCCCTTGGACAACGTCCTGCTTTGCACCACTGTGAATGGATATACATTTTTATTAAGCAGATGTTTGTTAGCTTGTTTTATATCACAATACACTCTTAAAATGGTTTCAAGCTACTAATGCATCATTCTAACCCACAGTAAAGCATCGCTTTCAGTTCTGGAAATATACTATCGATTTGCCTTCCAATTCTAATTTTCCTCTATGCTCTCGGGAACTGGAAACTTCTCATGGTCTCACCTCCAAGTTTGTTTCTGAAATAATCGCCAAAGCTTTTTGCTCAGGTAACAACCCAACTGTAGCTTGAACATTACAACAAGCGTTATCTTATTTTCTCATTGCTTTCCTATTTTGCCTGATTATTTCCCAAAGAAAAAGCTTACAATTCAAATGAAACTGGAATCATTCAGGAATTGTTGAATACATTGGGGTTTTTTTGGGGTTTTTTTGGGTTTTTTTTGGTGCTTCTCATTCGATCCTACACGAATCTAAACCTGTATATAATCTAATCAGGCTCAGCGGGACAGTCAGAGCATTGCACTGATGTGCTGCCTGCCAGGTTATTACTCAGAACACGCACATCTGCATGTGTCCTTCTGACTGATATATCCTTCCTGCACAAACAGAACATTGTGATTCAGCCTTTAGGGTTCTGTGTTGCCTTATGCAATCAAAGTGAACGTACATCAGAGAAGGTGTGTATGCGGGTGCATTACTCTTTATGTAGATCATGTGGTTTTTGGGTAGACAAGCGTGAGTTCTTTTTATTGAAGCCTTACTTGCTTGCAGAGAAAGCAGTTAGTCAGGTTCAGAAGGGAAGTTAATGTCAAGTCTAATGAAAGCTGGAGGCTCTCCGCCGGTTAGCTGGACTGCAATTGTACATTTAAAGTGATCATTTACCAATAATACCAGCATGTTATTCATGCAGTCAATCCAAGTGCTTTATTTGGGGACACAGGGCTGTCATGAGATGAGGTTAATATTAATAGCAAAGCCTATATGTTTACAGTAAAAATAATTGTAAAAGTTCTCATTAGGATAAAATATTGTACGGTTATGATGACACCCTCTTGAAGGATCTGCAATAATCCTCTTTCCTCAAGAGAGAACAATTTTTACTTAAAACTCACATTTCCTGCTAAAATATTCTGAAAAGAAAATGTCTACATTTTATTTCTCATAATCTATAAAGGAAATCTCTTTATATATTATGAGAACGTCAGGGTTCAACAGTTCAGGGTTGCTGTACTTTACAACCATAAAGTACATCATGCTCAGCAAAATCATGTGATCATTGTTTAGCTGCCAACCTCATGACAACCACGTGTGCTCTGCTCAAATGCAGAAGATTATCCAATGTTGATACAAGATAATAGTATTTCCATCCACGCCGACACTGCAGTGTTTATTTTCAGAAATGTTTTTAAATGGCTTCTGGGCTTTTTTTAGGATTTACAGGACTGTGTGAAAGGCACTAGAAATCATTTTGTAATGGACAATTTAAAAGTAAAGGTGCAATAATGCTGGTCATACCGTGTCTCAGGGGAGCAGTGGCTGCCGGTCCAGCCACAGTAGGGGTCTCTAGCTAAGACACACTCCTCGCAGGTCTCTCCGTGCTGGGCACAGTGCGCCACATCTATCTGGATCATTTCACTTCTGGAGTTAACATACAGCTTCCTCTATAAGGACACACAGTACACAGAGTATCTCATTGTACTACTTCTTTGATGAAGTTTTTCTTAGCCCACAATCACCCATGGACAATGCTAGATTTAGTAAAAAAAAAAAAATCAAACTTGATGAATTTTCTTTTAAGGTGTACGTCATTTAACTAACTGTCAAGATACTTCTCCCCTCAGTGAAGTGGGTATGTGTGTTACTCACTGAAGAAGGATGCAGGAGAATGCTCAGGATGTGGGTTTTACTGTCAAAAGGTTGATATTCCGAAATGACGAAGGTCTGATTTTTATTGTTAATAACCTTGTGTATCCCACCATGATCTGTTTTAAGACATGGAAAGTACAAATGAGGATGACTCAATACTCAAACCTGTGTGAATAAATCATCTCAGCTCACACCCCGCTCTCATATCTCATGTTTAATCACTTTAAATGACTGCTCCAGTAAAACCCATCCCTTAAAAAAGGAAAGATGGCGTTTTTGCTTTCATGAAAATGTAACACAAACAACAAAAGCATGTAAAATAGTAAATGACACTAAATGGGACAAACCAATAATGAGTATTTCCACTGTAGTTCATGAGCTATTCAGAGTTGACCATTTGTTGTGTGATCTTCAGTGTTTAAAGTTACTAGGCTGGTTACTCGTCTAATTCTGATAATGCTGTGTGTGTGGTACGGTGTGTATTTGTGTAACTCATTTCCCATAAGATATTACCACAGAGTGCATTTCTGCCTTTGCAAAATGACTGAAACCCCCAAAATAAAACCAGAAACCATATTCCAGTTACTAGAATGTTAGTCTTTGCTCTGTGAGATGACATACATGGCTCATAACAGCAACCTTTACAGGAAGTGGTTCAATAGTGTGTGTGTGTGTGTGTGTGTGTGTGTGTGTGTGGGTTTGGTGGCAAATTGAGGTCAACATATGAGTCATGAGTTCGCTGAATAAGTCACACCCACAACCATAGTGGGCGAGTTCTGCTCTGTCCAGCAAATTTCAACGGCCATTTTTAAACCCCATTCTAGAGAGTTTAATCAGCTACTTTCTTGAATCCAAATATTTTCTTTAAAAATGTCAAAAAAATAGCATTAAAGTTTTTCATTTTCTATTGCAACACAATGTTTTACTAGCTGTGATCGTAATCACTGTTCTACTCACTTAAAGACAGAAACAGGACAGGGTACTCGTCGTTCCTCCTGTGCTGGAACGTGTCCACGGCTATATGAGTGTAGACGTGGCGCTTAAACAGTAGTGGACCGAAGTCCTTCTCGGGCTGGACCCATTGCTTCATCTCCGAAGCCTCCTTGATCATCCGTAGGGCGTCTAAAGGGATCTTTGTGCTGTCTGAAACACACTGAACGAAACAGGATGTATGTTTTAGTACTGCAACTGACCACTCGGTTACCATGGCGACACCTGTAGAGAGTTCCATTTGTGCATTGCACGCATGCCCTGCGTAACCATAATGGCATAATTTGATTAACTTGATTTCAGACAGGGTTCTTACTTCTACACAGCCACAATTGGTAAATGAGTGTTAGCTAGCGAAGCTAATGAGCTCATTCTATCTATTTCGATGTTTCTAGCTCTCTCGTTTAAAAACTAGAAGGGCGTCTTTGATGCATTTGACAGCTATATAGATCAAAGTTAATGCTAACATTACAACAGTTTACAGGTTGCTGGCAGAAGGGCTATATTTTCTAAGAAAGGCCTTTGTTTATATTTTGTGAGGTCAAATCAATATAAATGACACATACCGCTCTAGGACCATCCCTTTGGCCACCTTTAAATGGGGAAGTTGTAAAAACATGGTCAATATCTTGTATAGTGAAGACACAGACAGCGGTCATAGACCTGCAAAGAGACACAGAGGTCATGTAGTCCGCACACAGAGACGTCTGTAACAACACGAGACTGTCATGGGGACAGCAAAGAGTCCACCATGCTGAGCAGACAGCAAAGAAACAGAGAGGAAGTGAGTCTAACAAAAAAGGAAGTGACATTTAGAGGAAGTGAAAACTGAGTGCTCAAACGGATAAGAGAGAATTAATTTTAGTCTGACCAAGAGTTGAAGTGAACGGAAAGATAATCAAAAAGGTTTGCATGTTTTCTAAAATAAAGTTTCTCTTCGTACATTTTTTGTGTTTGTTCCCATCACATCATCGCATCATCAGCAACAAAGCAACCTTTATTTTAAAAGGGACAGGGCATTGAGAGCAATCTCTCATTTTAAAGTTTGACCGTAAAAATATATATGCAATCTACATATCCAATAAATTCATAAACAATCACAAAAACAGACTTTTACATTGAAAGGTGCCCACAATTTAATAGAAAATGAGTCATTTAGGTTTTCATCGCTGTGGCTCAGTTCATTCATTCATTCATTCATTCATTCATCTTCTTGAAGAAGAGACCACCATAATCATTTTGCCTTCACCCGTTTATCCCTATCCCAGTTGACAACCGACGAGAGGCGGGATACACCCAGGATGAGTCGCCACCGCATCACAGGGCCACACAAAAGACAAGATAAACACACACCTATGGACAATTTAGACCAATTCACCTATATTGCATGTTTTTGGTGGTGGGAGGAAGCCAGAGAACCCGGAGACAAGGCGAGAGGATACAAACTCAGCACAGAAAAGCTCCAGGGGGGAATCAAACCCGGAACCTTCTTGCTGAGCGGCAACAGCAATACCCGCTGCGCCACCCTGCTGCCCTTCCTCCAGCTTTTGGACGCTGAAAGGTTTTGTACATTTGATTAAGCTAATGCTTAGATATGATTACACATGCCACTTTAAAATGCCCTTCATTTTTGAGATAACCTAATTTAACCCAACTTTGTTCAAACTCACGGTACTGTCCACATCCTTTCTTTTTGCTGCATGAACTCTGATGAAGTCCTACCATTCATTTCTGAAGAGTGCATACACTCTGGTGTCCTGCCACCGGTCTGCATGGACAGTAGCGATATCTACGAGCTCAGAGAAGCGCTGTCTGCTGTGTGGGTCGCCACAGAAGAGCCTGGCGTTCATCTGGGATGTCCAGGTAAACTGCAGGTTGCTCTTGGGGCCACCAATATCTGCCTGAATCCATAATGCATATGTTATGATTAGTAAACACAGTGTATTTGGTTACATTCAATGTTTACACTAGAAATTTACTGCACATATTTGATGGTGTAAAATGTGTTTTACAGGCCTCACCATGCAAACCTGTGACACAAAAGGAAGCCACATGGAACTGTACAGGTCTGTGTCTCTATTCTTCTCATTATAGAACGCATACACTTTATCCTGCAGGGGATCGTCTTTACGTGTGCTGACCACCAAGCCCACATAATGCTGCTCTGAGGACAGAGAAACAAAATAATACAAATATGTCTCCTTAGCAATAAAAAAAAAAGAAGCTCTATCTCCATTCACACACCTTTATTCTGGCTTGCTGGTCCTACTCGTTTCCCACCAAACTTGTGGATGCCAACATATTCTCCAGATCCAGAGTAAGTAAGGTACAGATCTGCACTTCCTGTGGATTCTGCAAAGACAGAATAAATGACAGCACCACATCACGGAAGGATCATTAGTGTGCAATTTAAATCCAGTTTTATATTATTCATTTTGTAAGTGACAAGATGAAAAGGTTTCACGATAATCACATTTCCACTTGATCTGAGACTGATGGGCAAATTTTCTTAAAACATTGCTTCCTTTAGGAGTGGAACTAAACTTCAACTAAAACAAACTGTTATCTGTGAAAATGATCCGTTTGCACACGGATCTGAAAAAAGTCACTGAGAACTGGCTTATGTAAAGCATCTGGATGGATGACGATCAAAGTAATGCTGCATCAATCCTGGTTTTTGCTCAAAGAGTGAAGCGTGCAGTCATCTTCAGGGCGATATTTTCAAAAGATAACCCTTCAAAAAGGTTTTCAGAAGTTTGCATGACTGCATAAAGCATAACAATAATAGCAACAGAAATCAAAACAAACTCACCAACAAGTGCAGAAGGTTCGCGGCCCTTTATGATAAATTCCTCTATGCTTTCTGCTATGCTCCTTAGTTTTACGGAGGGTGTGCTCATAGGCGACTGTTCCGACAAATTCTAAAAGAAAACACAACATGCCTTCAGAAGTTTATCGCTGCTCCGTCACTGATGGCACAAATGTGATATCATTTATCTTTTGATAAAGCCGTGCAGTAATCCAGTTCAGTATCTTCCGTCGCAGCATCCTACCATGTCACAGCATCCTACCATGTCACAGCACACCGTCGCAGCATCCTACCATGTCACAGCACACCGTCTTCAGGTCGTTGGTCCCACACATAAACACCCGCTGGTCATTCTTCCTCTCATGGATCACCGTGATGTTATAGTTGGACATCTAAATGACGCAGGTAGACATTATGCTTCAGTCAGGTTGAACCAACATAAGTGCTGTTGTGTTTTACTGCTCACGCTTTGTGGAAGGCTAGTGCTTGTACAGTCTTCCCATATTGGACGCCTTTCCACCGGAGCCTGTGAAGAGAAATACATCAAATCACTTTCTCCACATCGTTCAGATTTTTACAGGGAGACCGAGTCATGTGATGTTAGAAATATTTGCTACCTTCTGGGGATTTTCAAAGGTGAATGAAATCAGGTGTTTTTGTCCAGCAGCTGTGACGGTGTCTGAGTCTCCTCCCAGAACTATCCACACGGGTGCATGGTGCTCAGGAAGAGGCAAATGTTTCATTGCAACCTCTGTGATGAAACAATGTTGATGAGCAAACAGATTTAATCAAATATTCACTGCAAACATGACTTCATATTTTATTTTCATGACAGGTTTGGTCACATTTAAAACTTTTTTGCAATCTTTGGTTTTCAGAGAAATGATCACAAAGCCTTTATCTATTCTAACTGATCTAAAACGTCCATTTCCATGGAGACAAGCTCATCAGCAGCAAGAACGCCACACCTGGGAAGCATCATGTTATCATGAACAGTCCGCATGGCGAGTTGGCAGGGAGGTGAATGCTCACCGGTTTACATTTTGGGATGCATTTACAGGACAAATGTGGTAAAAATCTACCCGTGTCCTGGTCCACCACAGACCCAGAACCTCCTAGATCAACATGCATGTGGACCCTTAGAACCCGTAATTGGGGCTGCAGAGGCCCAAACAGCGAGAGATTATCCGAGGCACCAGGATTCTAACTTTGTAAACATCCTCCTCGGAAGTCCAGCAGCGCTAGAGTGGTCATCCGGAGGTAGTCCCAGTCCATGAGGAGGGATGGGTGACGCACTAATGAACCAAAAGGTGCCACCTCAGATATGGTTGCCATGGAACCAAAACGACCGAATCTAACCCGCACACGAACAGGCATGAGACCAGTCGGCCATCAGACCAAGGTTCTCCTTTGATCAGATCATTGAACCTGTCAGGGCGCCGTTGATGAGAATCACGTGACTAAAGTTGCGCTTTAAGAGCTGCTCTGCACCGTTTCCCGACCGGGACTCGTCTTTTTTTTAATTAAAAAAACAAATTCAGATTATCCAGTAAACGTTCCCTCCCCCGTAATTAACCACGTCACATTTCTGCGCGCTTTAAAGTTGACCCAGAATCCGAACTCGTTCATACCTTTATCCGTGAATATCATCCTGGGTTGCTGCGTTGCGTCTGCCTCTGTCGGACTGTTGAGGCATGTCAATAATAAACACGCCGTATAGAAAAGCATTCCGTCCGTGCGTCGCGCGCTCCGTGTGCGTGTGCGTCTGGCTCTGAGCGCCGCGCCGGGGCGGATCTCATTTGAGCTATTTGTGTATTCCTGTTTTCCTAATTTAGCTGCCCCGCCTCTCCTGTCATTTCCGTGTTAAAAGTAAACAACAAAAAAAGGTGTTTATTTTGAGAGTAGTTTGAGAAGCAACTTCAACACCATTTGACACATCGGAGCAGTAATCCTCCTCCTCATGGACTGGCGCGGCCTCATTATGAATACGTACCGTTACCGCCATACCTTCCTCACGGTTATAAATTTAAACTGCAATTAAAATTACAATTAGTTTTGAGACTTTCAAACTTTTGACACTGTCCAATAAATTTGTGTTAAAAGCCAGAGAAGTCCATTTTCATGTATCTTTTTTGTTTTTTAGTTGGACCCGTTTTTTATCAGGGCTATAAGTCATATGTGTCCTTAAACAAATCCTCATTAATCCTGCAAATAAAATAAATAGAATAGACACATGATGATCAGACGATGATCAGTGCTCCGGTGTTTAGTAGAGCCTACATGATTTATTTATTTGTTTTTTCTGTTTTTTAAATGGGATTTTGAGGATCAAGTAACCCCTTTCCACTGTCTGCGTTCCACAATCTAGAAGCTAGAAGCTTGACATCGTATATATTGTAATTTCATTGCCTACAAATGCTGATCGGTGGTTTAAACATCCAGCAGATGGCAGCGTTGACTGAATCTGAATCACTGAAGACCAATCACTTAACGCTCAAACTTAAACACACTACTTGGGAGGAAAATATCTTCTGTTAAAAATAAGTCATGATGATTTTATTTATTTATTCCAAAATCAGAGATAAGCTCGACTCAATCGAAAATATGTGCAGTGTTTCACACCCTGTTAGCTTTGGAAAACAAGTTAAAGACTTGACAGAAAAGAAAAATGGACAGAACCTCTGGAAGAGCACAGAAAAAGAATCCATCTCTCTACATGCCCACAAGACAAAGTGTTCTACAGATCAGACCGTCAAAATCACAGAATGCACAGATAACTATGCAACACGTTTTTCATTTTAATTAGCCATTTATTATATTTCAAGATATTATAAAACATTTCACAAAGACTAACGAAGAAGTGGAGGAAGAATCTGCATCCCCAAGATTGGATTCACTTTTCCTCAGTGCAAAATCCTTCCCCAAAATTAGGGTGATCACCAGACCTTTTAGATCGATTTTAGACATGCAATAATTATCAGCTTTAATATGAGAATATTGTTCCAGATACTTACTGGATTCTTGGTTGTCTAATAATCATTAGTTGCAACCTTGGTAACAGCTGTGTTTTCTGGGGTCTATATATAAAACACTCAGCAAATTTCTTTTCTGGAAAATAGAAAGGCAATTTCACTTCCAGCCGTGACTGCAGTCAGGAAATTGGCCGGCTGTACTGCAAACAGTGCTGCGGTGCATGTGCAGAAAGCCCACTGCAGTAAATAATGAGAGCAGGGGGCTGCGCTGACTCAAGTCATTCTAAAGACATCCATTAAATGATGGCACAGTGGAAAGAATAAAAGGATTGCACTGAATGAATGAAGTTTTACTCTTCCTGCGAGGATTTCATCAGCCAGCAGATGGTTTCTCTGACGAGATGTGAGGACGCTCTCCATGTGTAAGTCAGTGTTTTATTTGTCAGTATTAAATGTGTTGAGTTGTCTGATGCCCCCCCCACACTTCTTTTTCTATATATATTGCACAAGTCCATCAGTGCAGCAAACGTATTTCAATCTTGCTCAAATTTCAAGGAGATCTGTCGATGCTAGCATTTCTTTCAGCTCTGAAGACCACGCCTCAAACACATGAAGGAGTTTGTTTTAGCAGGCGGGAAAGATTGAAGGTAACACACTGCTGCTCCTCGTCTGTTTGGCTGTTGGTTTGTTCATTCAATATTTTGAGTGTAATGAAAGTATATACATTCTAGTGTGGATGTTTCTCCGTTTATGTTGGGATGATCAGATGAATGGAAATCCCAAGGTGAGATAGAATTATATTGTTGTGCACTCTATCTATCTTTTCAGCCATTCCTTTGGAGCATACGAATGTATTCTTGTGATGTTATCTCATCTTTGATCATACAAATCATTTCATGACGCATCAGTTCATCCTTTTAGTGCTTTAGTGGGCGTCAATTCCTTGCCGTTGGCATGAGATCATAGCGAAAGGTTATTGATAAGAGTACTTCAGCACCAGCTCAAATGGATTAAGGAAATAAGATACAGAAATTATGTAGGGCTCCCTTGAGTCAATTGATAATAGTGATCAACATCATCTACATTTTAATTGGATAATTAACTACTGTTGAACTGAGAATGAAACTTGATTGAATCTTTCCCTATTTCAACAAGCATCCTCTTATTAAGTTCTTCTTCTTCTTCTTCTTCTTCCGGCTTGTCTTATCTTGTTAGGGGTCACCACAGCAAATCAACTTTCTAGTTGATTGCATGCTTAATTCTGGCAAAGTCTTATTATGTCAATATTATGCTTATTTGGGGATAATATCCCTCGTGTGCCCTTGGACATTATTGTCAATTTCAGAAATTCAAAACTCCCTGGTGACACAGGTAATCACATTCTCACGGGGGTTGATTTTTGGTGATGTGGTGTCATTCTGAATCAGTTTCCTCAAACTGTTTGAATTGGACTTACTATTCACCTGGTTTTGGTTTTACAGTGTGCTGGAAAAGCCCCAGCTAGAAGGCTGCTGGTTTAAATCCACCTGGCGTGTCTCAGTTTGGGGGGGGGGTCCACTCCACAGCCAAGAAACATGTAATATGGGCGATTCTAAACTTCTAAACTGCATATTGGACGTTTATCTTTGTATTTTTAAGATCAGTTGGAATAAGTACTACAGATTTTCTTTTAACCAAGTGATTCTAAAAATAAGTAAATACTCGAGTTACTTCTCCAAACTAAGATCTTCAATTGCTTCAGCTATTTGAGCTAATAAACTGAAACGATGTCACAGTCTGCTCTGGCTCTTTGAATTGGACTAACTGCTCAGGTTTTACAGTGTAGTCCTGTCAGCCACTGAGAGCCCTGTCACCCGCTCGCTGCAGGAGCGCTCAGAGCGACTCAGCGCACAATCCAAACTGCATGGGATCATGCCGCAGTACATTCTGGCAGGTAGGAAGCCTGAAGTCTTCTTCAGTGTTACTTCATTTTGCATCAGTGTAGTCTCTGTGTGGGCTTTTGACATTTTCTATCCTCAGCTTCACTATTGTTTCAGACTGGAATGATAAAAAAGAAGGTGTAGTTTTAATTCAAATAAAAATGCAGATAATTAATGGTGTTAAGAGGTGTTGCAGGGAGGAGACTCAGACAACTGAGTCAGCGGAGAGAGGCGTGCCAACAGCTTGAAGACAATTACAATAGATTGTTTCATCGTAGAAGAAGCTTCAAACACTTTGTGTCATGGAAAGTATTTAAATGATCTCATCGCCGTCGTGACTTCATGCCTGAGTGTTTACACTTCTGACACTTGAGTGAGTGGTAGTGTTTCTGCAGTAAAACAGAACTGCCCGGACTCTGGTTTCACTGTTACCTCATTTGCTCTATAATAATGCCATAGCTGGCCAGTCTGAGTCATCCTGTATTTTCTAAAATCACTGCTGCTTCCTGCCATGGCGTCCTGCCTGAGTAGATGCCTGCTGCTGCTCAGACTCTTTGACAGGGCTGCAATGGATCAGTTAGCTCTTACTGACACTCTGGGACTCTTTATCTCTGTGAGGATGGACCTCGTTCACCATGCTTTTACTCTGACATGTGATGTGTTTATGCATGCTGCTTGTTTAAACAACCCCCCCAGGTGATCAGATTACTTTTGTTTGCTGCTGTTTAGCTGCTGATTTAACAAATATCTCCCCATCATAGACCACTCTGCTTTACATTTGTGGCTTATCAATTAGAGGATAAGAGCAGGTATTTGTTCTCCCATTATATACATCACACATCAGGATTTTCGAATAAAATTATTTTACAGATGAGTGCAGATTGATTGTCCTGCAGTGGTCACACAGCTGCTTTTTCACTACTCTGCACCAGTGTGTCTAAGCCATGAGTCATCCCAATACTGCCTCATTATCTGACAATAAACTGACATCAGTTCAGCTTTAAAAGCATACTTTTTAGCAACCCTGGCAGTCATGTTTTTTTTTTTTACGCAGCGTGGTTCTAACCCAACTTCTATTTGAAATCTTGTTTGAGGAGCCAAAAAATAATGCAAATGTAATGTAGAATTTTTATTTTGATGTAAAGGAGCGGCCGTAATGGTATAAAGGAAGGGATCCATGCAGAGGGATGACTTCTGCCAAGATCCAACAATTCCTTTCAATAAATTAAAATCCTTATCCAAAATCAAACAAGGCAAGTGCACCGTCACGACTCAGCTCAAGTCTGCAGGATGGAGGGGAGAACATGAGAAAAAATAAAACATGTTTATTTGATATAAACATAAAGGACGTTTTGGTAAAGATAACCCGAACAGCGTGGAAGTCAGAGAGACAGACATATATAATTGTGACACAAGATCAGGTGAGCTGATGATCCAAATGCACCAATCAGGAGGGAGCTGCCCCTTACTCGGTGCATTAACATTTGTTAAAATGTTGATTATTGGACATTGTCCCAGTGGACATGCAGTGGACAGGCCGTGGACAGGCCGTGGACAGGCAGTGGACAGGCCGTGGACAGGCCGTGGACAGGCCGTGGACAGGCCGTGGACAGGCAGTGGACAGGCCGTGGACATGCAGTGGACAGGCCGTGGACAGGCAGTGGACATGCAGTGGACAGGCCGTGGACAGGCAGTGGACAGGCCGTGGACATGCAGTGGACAGGCAGTGGACAGGCAGTGGACAGGCCGTGCTCCTGCCTTGGATCAAAACAGTGACAATACCATTTATACAATTATCATTACAACCCTGAGACATTTCCTCTTAATCTCATCAAGGAAGCAGAACGCAGACACAACAAGATCATGTTCAGAGTCAGATGTGCTCAGATATTTTCTAATGCATTTGGATACATTGATCCCCTTTTATAATTTCCCTTGCAGATCCCTTAATAACACACATAATATTTTTTTCTATAGTTTGTGTACATGTTTGCCCCCCCCCCCCCCCACATTTCCCCGCTGTTTCTTCCAAGCCCTTGGTTTGTTTTTCCAGATCACTATCGGATTCTCGCTCTGCTCCTCATTATTCCCACTAACTCAATATTAAACCGTGGCCATTTTTTTTTTGTCTGTCTAGTTCACCTCCAGGTCCTTCTGGCTGTGGGCCTGGCAGTGTTCTGCTACTGTCTGGTTCTAGGTTGCGTCTTTTGCTGTCGCAGAAGGAAGAGTGCTTCACCAGAAGACAAGGAGGCAGTTTTCTCCTCATCCCCTCATCCCGCTGAGAGGGTGACTGTCATGTTGACTCCATCTCTGTGCACCCAGCCTGTCAAGCAGCAGTATGAAGAGCTAGATGGAGATGTGTTGGAATTCCCTTCCTCTAAAAGCAGCTCCTCTCCCTCTGAGGATGACTTCTCTACTCTGCCCTTTGACCCCAGCCCTATTAGATCAGCTGAGCTGGTGCAGTCGCTTGTGACGTCCTTTCCAATGCCACGTCTCAGCACCCCGCCTGTTCCTTGCTCACCTAATAAGCATGCAAGTCATGGCCGAGCCTCTCTGCCCTCCCTCACTAAGCTGAGCCTGGTGTCCAAGTCCCGTCGGGCGATGGGGCGGCGAAGCACCGTGAGTGGAGAAAGCTTTCTTTACGGCGAGAGCAGTCAACTTACTGCCGGTGCTGCCGGCTCCTCCCGCCCACCAGGGGAATCCTGCATCTCACAGTATGGCTCTAGCTCTCTCTCCATCCCCTCCAAGCCAACGCCTCTCCTGCACTTCTCTTTGCTCTTCTCCTCTGTATTTGGTACCCTGGTCATCAACATCCTGGGGCTGTCAGGGTCCAGTCGCAGGCGCAGTGGGGTGTTTGTCCGGGCTAGCCTTCCTCCCCTCTGCCCCTCCCCTCAGCAGGTAGCCTCTCGCCGCCGTAGCCTCAGCCCAGACCTCAACAGCCAAAGCTTTGTGCTGCCGGTGGGCTCCGTGGAAGAGCTGCGCACCTGCACGTTGAGACTTGCTGTGTGCAGCAGGGACTTCGCAGGCCTGAGAGAGGCCGCGCTGGGGGTGGTGGAGCTGCCGTGTGACCAGCTGGATTGGGAGACTGACACCACCACCACCTATATCAGGCAGCTTACCCCAGCTAAAACCAAGCTTAAAAAGGTATATTCAGATTGCATGATTTAATTCATTAAAAATGTACACTTTTAATGTGCAGTTTATACAGTACTCAGTCAGTACTCAGTATACAGTCTACAGTCTGCTGTAAGTTAAAAGAACTAGAAACAATGGTAATCATGAACTTCTTTGTTTAGCATCTTTTACACTAGACATGTAGCTCAAAGTGCCTTGCTTTTATGGGGAGTCACATGCTGGAACTTATTTTTGGCAAGTCTCAGAAAAAGATAAAGACCAAGGCAGGCTCTTGTTTTCCAGCTTTAATGATATAGGTAATCAACATATTGATTGAAATCTCAACAAGAAAGCTGGCAGGATTATGTCAACCTGCTACTTTAAATGAAAAGGTTAGGGCCGCCTACAGATGCAACACATGCCGTTGACGTCATGAGGCTAAATTTTGTACAGGTCTCTGGCTTGATGTCACTTTACCTCAGAATCAAACAGAGACAATAAGGATGTGAACATATGAACTAAAGACCAGGAGTGCCGTTTTAAGAAGTCTTTAAGAAGAGTTTGCCAACTCAGATTAACGCTGGTTTATTTTGGCTTATCATTGCTTATTGTCTGTGTCTCCGTCTGCCTGTGTATGTGTATTTGTGTGTATTCTTCAACTGCTCTCTCTGATCCTAGAATAATAATGTACTTTGATTTCTTCAAGAAAATCCTTTAAATATCTCCATCTTCAGTTGATTAAACAGACAGGAAAACAGCGCACACGGGCCGATAGAATAAATGCTGCATATCGTGTTGTAGCCGTGAAGGAATGTAGCATTTAATCAGTTCTCCTATTAGCCCGTTTTCCACTGTTGTTAGTCACGGTGATATTGTTGTTAGCGACTGCAGAGCAAGTGCACAGTGCAGCAAACTGGCTGTGTGCCCGCGCCGTGCCCTCTGCGGCTCTGCTGAAACACTGCCAGAGGGCATTAGCAACCGTAGGAAGGGAGTCCTGATGTTTCAGTGGACATTACTTTGTCAGATTTTTACCAAAGAGATGCGCTGTGGGCTGGGTGGATACGCTGGTGTTATTTCTAAGGTTCAAATTAATACAAATCAGTGTCAGGTATAATTTCTTTTGTCCCTCTTTTATCCCCCCCCCCCCCCAAAAAAAACCCCCACTCACACTGCACAACTGCCCTTCCTCAATGTCATCAACTCTCGGGTGTGAATGTGTGTGACTGCTTGGCGGTTGCGGCTCAACAATCCCGATAATTCTATATTAGTGGGTGTGAATGTGGAGGCTGTGTCTCGGTAAGTTCACACAGTCACCTGCTGGCTTTGACATTTCCTGGGAATGCGAATTTATTTATATTTTATATATTTTACTTGTGCATTTATTTTATCACAGTCACATATTATTCCCAGCAAATTACCAATGGTCTCAAATTTCTAGTTCCAGTTACTGAAAATAGCAATCAGATGTTTTTGGAAATAACTTGATCCATAATAAATGGTGACACTGAGACTAACAGATATTTTGTCCTTAGTAAATACTCAATGGGTTTATTTCCTGCATTAAAGCATCAAATTGCAGTAACTTTGAGTTTGGTTTTGTGTTACAATTAAAATACTTTGCTTGGTCAGCTCATTCTGACCTTTGCTTGGTCAGATTGACTTGAAAGAGAGATATTGTGCATCGTTTGGATTTGTCCTACTGGAGAGTGAAAAGAGCTAAAAGTCACGGGTTGCCAGTTTAGAGAAACAAATTATTTTTACCTTCAAAACAATTTGACAGTGCAACAAGATATTTAAAGTTCAAACTGACAAAAAACAAAAAAACAAACAAGTACCGGTATGAATTTATATTTTGATATTTTTGCCCACAACAAGCTGGGGGTCATATTTCTCATTACAGTATATCACTTTTTTAACGACATTTTCAGTGAAAGACACACACAGTTGTTGATGTTTTGAAAGTGGAATTCTGTCCTGTTTTTGCTCGTTGTATTTGGTGATTCATAAGCAAAACTATGAGACTGTTGAGTTTGGATTAATTTGCTTCACTGAGGTGTCCAATACCACCACCTGCTGGACTGCCTCGCTCTTGCTCGGACATTGGTATGTCCAGTGTGAAAACGTCCCTGCTTTCAGCATCTTATCCAATTTCATTGGACTTTTCTTTTTTACACCAGAGTTTGTCATTTTGTTTTTAAACCTAGAAAATACCCCAATATCTTTCATGTTACTTCAGGATTTTTCATCTTTTCTATCTAGGCATAAACTTCCAGATGGATTTTAATGAAACTTGTTGGGAGGGCTTTATATGTGACAGGAATGAATCAATTTAAAGAGACTCTCCTTTAAAAACGGCAGCTTAAGTGCGAGTGATGTCTGTGAGGTGAAACGCTGGTGACAGAGTTAGTGAACTGAATCTTGGATGAAAATCTGTTTGCACTTTGCTGCCTGGCAGGCTAAAGTGCTGCCATTGGGCAGGAAGCTGGAACTCGTCATGCTATAATAACATGTGACATGAGTTCAGGTGGAAATTCACACATTAAATATTACATAACAATTTAAAGTTCCTTTTTGCACGAGTGGTCAAATTGGTTTAAGCCTAACAGCTGCACATAAACCATTATTACAGCTTGAAGAGGCTTGAATTGTGATTCAGCTATAGTCTAGCTCTGCTATATTCCTGAGCAGGAATCTTTTTTCTCGATCTGCATGATTTCTCAGTTTCTCTCATTGGTTTCATAGTGCATTCTCCCTGTTTGTTAATTTTTCACGTCTTTCTTTTTTTATTCTCTGCTTCCTCTCCCTCCCATCCTCAGAGTGTGAGTTCTCAGGAAACGTTGGGTCACAGAAAGAGCTCGGTGGGTGTGCCGCGAGCTTTGGGCCAGCTGTTAATCTTGCTGCAGTACCAGACTGTGGCTCAGCGCATCAAGGTGATGGTCCGAAAGGCTGAGAATCTGGCCAAGCTGACACGGATTCCTGGAGCTCCAGGTAAAGAACAAAACAATCCTCAAAAACAAGCAATATAACAATACAATACTGTTGAAGAATCGTTGTTTATTTATTATGTTTGAATATTTTCCCAGTTTTACTGATTATGTTCCACAGCAGACAATAGATAAAATGTTATCAACCAAAGTAAACTGGTAGAAACAGACTAGCGCCTTTGTTAGTATTCTCCTCTACAGCTTGTAGTATAACCAGATTAGGAACCAATCGGCCTGTTGTCATTTCATCTCCTGTCTCGTACTCGCTCTCACTGCATGTGATTTTAAGCTCCGCTCAGGCAGATGCAATGTTCTTGTCTAAAATGGCGCATAGCGTTTTAATTTGAGCACCTCTAATTAGCAGGCTAGAATGTCTGTGGAGATTCTCGATAATGAAGCTAACTGGAAAAAGCTTGGAGACATTTTCTCTGGTTAACATCAGGTTAAATATCTGGAACTCTCCATCAGCCGTTCAGAATTGAAGAAGCCTCATGGAAGAGAGGTGTACACTGTACACACTTCAAGGCTCCCTACAAGTCTAGTTGACTTTATGCAACACAGAGATGATGATAGAATTGATTTAGGAGGGAAATCATGTTTTGTAAGTGACGATGCAGATGGAAGATGGTGGCAGTGGAGGGCTGTTCAACATGTACAGACCATTTCACAACACGATATGCCAAACGTATATTTCTGTTTTAAAACTCACACTAACAAAAATGTTAATTTCATTTCAATTTTGGTTTTGCTGCTTATTTTATGCAGAAGGTTCAGGGAACAAAATCAGGAGTGTTTTCCTAATCTTGTTCCCATAGATCACTATGTTGTCATCAACCTGCGTCAGGATGACAAAGTCCTTGTTACAAAAGAGACCAAAGGGGCCAGTGGACCCAACCCTGTCTGGAACGCTCCATTCCTCTTTGACCTGCCCTCTGGTGACATCACTCAGCTCCCATTGGCCCTTGAGTTTATCATCATGCAGGTATGGAGCAGTGTAAATGCATCTTTACACATTAGACAACATTCTGCATTTTATTTATCTTAATAAGATGAGATATTGAGAATTGAATATCTTCATACTTTACTTTCATTAAATATATCTGCAGGGCCGTCTTTACACCAAGAGCAGCATTCTTGGTCACGTGTTGATTGGCAGAGATGCTTTGGAGGCGGGACAGGATCACTGGAGGGAAATGTGCAGTCAGGGTCAAACGGAGACAGCCCGCTGGCACGCCATCCAATCAGATTCACCGTAACGGAGATGAACCGCTTTCCTTCTGTCACGCAGTGAGTGAGTTAAATGGGAATAACATTTATGATGATTAGGTGCCCAATCCTCTCCTCCCACATCCAAAGTGTTTATTGTGTTTGCTGTTATTTATTGTTGTTGCTATGGCAGCTTTGATAGTTAATATAAAGTGTTAAAGCTGTTTTCAGGACAGTCTGGAGGGAGACGCACTGCTTCCTGTCAGAATGAGAAATGTACCCTGGCCTTCCTGCATTGATTTAGCATTTATTTCCACTGTATAAATGTTTATTTCTGTTTGTGTGCTCCTTGTGTTGCTTAAGTTGGGCCGTGTGTCTTGTGACCAGAGGCTACAAATGTTCTAAAAGTAGGTTGGGCTACTGTATATGTTGTCAGTATAGTTGTTCTGTCTGTTGTGCGTTACGCTGGTCCAGTATTTGTCCATATGCTGTAAACACTTCTTATGGATTCTTTATGAATGAAGCCTCAGTAACTTCATGTTGTGTGGAAGCTACAACACGTGTGAGCCTGATGGGTGACGGATATCTCACTTTTAATTTGCAAAATCTTTATAGGTGGGTAAATACTCCACTTGTGTGCGTAGTCCTGCGTGCTGTAAATGCTATGGTTAACTTGTATAGCAGTGGATACATCAAAGAAGAAGCGTTGTTTCTTCGGCTGTGGGACACGAGCTCTGTGCTCGCCGACTGACTGTGACCAATCAGCAGCATTCATTACTGACTGTCTATATACTGACCTACTACACTATGTATATGCACTGTACTCTCCTTGTTATTAAATTTTACTATTGAACATAATCTGCACGTGTGTCAATTTGTGTGTCCTCTTATAAGAGCTGCCAGGCCAAAAATAAGATTTAACTTAATTTCACTGAGCTTTCCCTGCAGTCAGTGCAGCACGAACCAAATGAAACCGTTGCCATCTCGTTTCGTCAAAATAAACAGCAGCATTTGGAAAATAACTTGTGCTTATATAATTAATATTTTAGTAATTTGGTCAATTTTATCACACATAGTGGCACAATTCTGAACCCCCCCCCCCCAATAGACTCTCTATTTTGTAAATCCTTAAAGTTAAGGAGCTGGATTCAGCTTTAAAAATGTATTATTACTGATAATTGATTATTAATATTAAAATAGTTGGACACCAGGATTTAATCTTTTTAGCCACGAGATTCATAAGGGACTATGGAGAGTGGTGAGGACACCAGAGGGGATTATGGGTACTTCTCTGCCATCCATTGAGGACATGGACAAGCTGTGTCAGTGCAATAACCCAGTGCACGATTCCTATTTCATTCCGAGTCTAATCCTTATGTGCCATATTACTTTACTACTGTGTGTTTCTAATATTCTTAACTGTTTTGCCTGAGACAACTGTGTATTTTATTGATTTTAGTTGACGCTCCAGAAAGTCAGGTTTTGATGATATTACCAAACGTCAACTAATGAAAGTTGTTTATGATGTTTTGTAAGCATATTCCTTCTGGAATTGTGTTCATGTTAATGCCAGAGGAAGTAGAGCTGCAGCTATTAAATCAACGTAATTTTTATGCAACGTGCACCTTAACACTCCCGCTAGAACTCTGCGGTCATGAAGTGTTGGTTTACTTGCGGTTCTCTTGAATTCAACAACCCATTATTAAAAACTATCTGTAGCTGCAGACTCCATGGCTAGGTTTTTAATTTTATAGACTTGTGGTCATAGACCTAAATGAGGCATTACAAAGCTGCAACAGCTCTGCGGGGCTTGAGTGACTCTAACGCTGCTAGCAGGAATAAAAAAAAACTTTGTAAGTCATAATGTAGAGCTTATGCAGTGATTAATAAATTTGGCCATGACATGCAGCATCACTAATGTGATCCGCATGAAGGTCAATAACAGATTATAACAATGACGTCACTGAGAGATAGATTCTGACTCGGCTGCAGAGACCTTGAATTGTTTTTAAAAAGGTGGTTAACTGTTAGAAGAAGGCATTCATTCAAATGGGAGTTAATAAAATAAGAAATTACAAGATTGGGTGACATCTCTCCCTGTAGCTATAAATAGCCATCGGATGTGCAGTCCATTGACTTCTTGTAGATCACTAAAAATATGTGACATCCGCATACACAGTTTGGGAACATACAGACAGAATACACACATCAATGCACACACCCACTCAACAAAGTCACATCCTGGGTCCTTGTGAGTCAGAACACCATTACAATGTGTGAGAAGTGGAAATTAACTATAGTCATGGGTCCAGTTAGCCAGAAAGCATATCCTTACTTGATTAAACTCATTATATTGAGTCACTATTTCCATTTTGGTTTTTGTGCCTTTCCATACAAATGAATAGTTTCTTTGAACCTGGAGCCCATTATCTCCAGATGTGCTTCATGAGGGCTTTCTTGTTGCTAAAGAAAATAATGTTTTTATTTACCAGGGACAGGAAATAAGTTACCTTTTTCAGTTTAGCCCAGGGACGTTATTAAGCGTTAAAAAACCATTAAGAACCTTTAATTCATTCATTTTCCTGACCGATTTGTCCTAGCCGGGTC
Organism: Brachionichthys hirsutus; assembly: GCF_040956055.1. NCBI lineage: Eukaryota > Metazoa > Chordata > Actinopteri > Lophiiformes > Brachionichthyidae > Brachionichthys > Brachionichthys hirsutus. Next base: position 388,878 of record NW_027180342.1, read on the forward strand.
GCGGGTTGTGCTGGAGTCTATCCCAGCAGGCAACGGGCGAGAGGCGGGGTACACCCTGGACAAGCCGCCAGTTCATCGCAGGGACACACATAAACAGACAATCATTCACACACACATTCACACCGCTGGGCAATTTAGCGTAACCAATTCACCTAATTTGCATGTTTTTGGTGGTTGGAAAAAGTCGGAGAATCCGGGAGAACACTCCTCACAGAAATGCTGCAAGTCGGATTCGAACCTGTGACCTTCTTGCTTTGAGGCAATAGCATTTACCACTCAGCGACCGTGCTCCACATGTTCCAAATTTTTACCTGTATTTAAAACTCGGTGGCTGTCCTTTTGTAAAGATCATTAAATTATCTAAACCGTATGCAGCTTGTGGTTTTACATTTTCTGAAGGCATCATATGGCTTGCTTGGTTTATAATCTGTAGCACATTGTGATGGTTAACCATTAAATCTAGCAGAGATGTAGGGACTGATTACCTCCAGTCTTAACTTCCACCCCGCACAGTCTGTGACTCACACTCTAAGATCAGTGCTGCCTACACTACGCCCATGATCTGACATTTAACATCTGTCACCGTGCACCTGCTCTTATCTGAGGAGAGTATCCTTAAAACAACAGGAGAAAAAGACAACTTCCCACACACTGACTCATCCCCACATTTACTACGGGGCCAGACCATCAAACAGCGAGACCTGGTCTCATTTTAATCACTGGGCTCATTTTGTTTTGTTTTGATATAATGCCAGCCTGTCCACATTGACGATCATGAAACTTTGACCAGATATCCGATTACAACTCCCCCTTGTGGATTTATAAGGTAAAGCATCTGCCATCTTCTCCAATCTGAACCTGGAAACCAATAGTGACGACACAGCGCTCTCTCTCTCTCTCTCTCACACACACACACACAGACACCACGACAAATATAACTAGTGTAATTTGTCTATAACATTGTTACAAGTACACCTCTGCGTAACATTGTATCCTTAGAGAGTGGAAAACGAAAAGGTAAAAAGAAAAATCTCGATCCTCTTACAGCAAAGAATAACTTTATTAACATTGGCTTCTTCAGTCTGAACCAGAAACAACTCAAAGTACATAAATTTGCCTCAAATTCAAGAAAATGAAATCCTTATGTGATGTGAGGGAAATTGCTCTGTTGTGTCTCTGAAGGATGCTGTCTCCACCTTAGTAACTAGTAAAGCAGCATATCCATCCAAAATCCTGCACATGATTTTACACAATGCCTTTTGAGTGTGAATACATGTGGGTGTGGATGCAAGACAACATGAGTGTCTGGACCTGTGTGTGAGATCCTGCAGCCAGCCCACAGCCCAGACTCCACATCTGGAGTCCACTAGGTAAAAGATCAGAGGACCGCATCAGATAAGATCTGTAGCATGTTCTGTGACCATGATTAATGAACACACGGATTGATTAGATCAACTTTCACACCCTTTTGTGCCAGTTCGGAACTTTAACCCCCCCCCCTCCTCTGGCTCGGGTTGCTCTGGGCCCTGAAGCCAAAGAACGGTCAGAGGTCTCGGGTCTGTCGGCACCGGATCAAATGATTGTAGAAGACAGGGACACGATTCAAGTGTCTGGGAGCGTTTAAGCAAGACACAGACAGGGAAAACATGTAAATATTTTAACTCTTTTACAGATGTGTTTTAGAAAGCCCACTCTCTCACACAATGTGGTCAGAGGACCTCAAGGATTGGACACAATTTACTGATGAGAGGAAAGGACTGGAAAAATACATTTCACTGATAGAAAATCACAAAAAAACCCACAAAAAAACTCCAGTATTTTCTCTAGCTCCTCCTACTTAGATTAGAAAAAAAAGCCATGATAATATTCTAGCAACACAAGGTAGTAGCAATGATATAGACATTCACCTGCACACACCAATCCCAAATTAATAAAATCAGCTTATTTTGAAACATGATATATTTAAGAAAAAATAAGACCCTAATTCTCTCCAATAAGAATAAGTGATATCTTCACTGTTGCTCCCTCAATAAGCATCCCTTCTGAGGTGGCGTATAGATCCCATCTGGGGTGTTTCTGTAGAAAGGAATGACACTATGTAAGATGCATGGAAATAATGTATGCAATTTTCTGTGACAGAATATTTCCATCTATACTTCAGTTGTTACATGATTTCAGAAACTTCACCAGAATATTGACCAGCAGAGGGGAGAACACATAATAACTGAATTTCCATTTTGGGTGAACTGTTCTTTTAAATACTTTCATCCTTAAAATGTGCGTCCTTTTCAGATAAAAAAGATGACACAATGAAGGGTATTTGTACTCTTGAAGAACACTCTTCTCTGTAGCTGGTAAGTATAACAGGTGCTGATCTATACACTGCACACTCACACCAATATCTCCATCGCAGCAAGCCTTCCCTGCTGTGCATTCAGTGGGACAGCATGGTGCGTGACTGCAGCTGCAGAGGATGGCTGGCGAGAGCAACAGTGAAGATGGGTTAAAAACTACAAGGCCCAAATATTCCAGAGCAGCTGGACTCAGTGTGTCTCTCTCCTCTCATTATAAACAAAGGGCCAGGCATCGTTAAGCAAAAACACATGAATCTGGTTCATGATCAGGCAATCCTCGTGTTGTGTTTCCGAGCAGGCCCTTCTGCACGAAACACATTTTTGAACTTCTGATGGGTTTTGTGATGCTTTGAAAGGGTGCTATTAGTGGTGCCTTAACCCAAGACAATCCAGGCCATTCAAGGACCACATTTCATGTTTTGGAGCTTTCATTTCTAGATGCTATTTCACAAACAAAAGTAAAAAAAAAGATGAAGACTGTGACCGTACTATGGAATCAGCCCTTAAATCGTAGTAGGAAAATGGTAAATGGTCCGAGGCACTCTGATGACAAGTAAAAAAAGAACAGGGGCACCTATACGTGTTACATATACATTTAAGTGTTCTGTTCTGATTTTTATATTTAAAAAAAACTGTTTATTTACAACATCCCATCAATATATTCCAGACAAGTTGAGAAAGGGGCAGCACCCCCTTACCCCTTAACTTTACACACCGAGAATACTATGCGAGGTCACAGCTTGACAGAAAGCCCCTCACTTTCTTCCTTTGTCTACCTTTTAAGGCACAGATGGTGTTACGGGAACCCAGAACCAGTCTGCTGATCAGGAAGGGGAGTGAGCATGTTTACTACACGCACATGTCAGTCACAGCATGCCGTTAAGCCAAATCCATATGCGGTGTGTTATACACCAATTAAATTGCTATTGACAATAAATGTTGAGAACAAAACAGTTTTATTACACTTAGATATGCTGTGTTATTAGTTTGCCTTTGGCCATAGATTGGATATACGACAATGAATTCCAGCTGGCAAGTTCTCAAATGGAAAAACTCATTTACAGACGTATTAAACTCACATCTGCACGTAACAAAAATTCATACCTCTGCTCTGTGCGCTGCTGACAGAAATGTGGAAAATCTGAATGTCCATGACTTGATAATGTCTTATGGGTCACAGTATTCAAAGGAGTATCCTTGTTTGACCTACTTTTCTCTTATCAGAGGTAGAAACTAGAAAGGTACGAAGGCAGTTACTGTACATTGCAATAAATGTAAACTTGAAACTGATAGATAGATGCAGTATATATCTGTATATAGTATATCTGTCTGTCTGTTTTTTATCAGACACTGCATTTTTTAAGTAAATCCCATCGAATGCCTCCAACTAATCCCTGCATGCTGAAATCATTGGATGCTAATGAAACAACATCAACGTTCACAACCGTTATATTAAAAGGACACTTGAATGGTAGTAGCAACATGTGCTGGCCTTCCCATCTGCTGCTGCTTACTGGCTGTTCATTTTAGTTTATTGTTTTGAAAATCACGCCATTCATTTCCAATCTGCATATTCTGTTAAAGACTGTAGAATTTGATTGTTTTTGGGAGCCCGATTTATTCAGTCTTTGTTTATCTTGCATCTTACATAGTTTTGCTGGGCCCTCAGTGTCTCTGTTAGGACTCCGAACTGTGACACATACTGCAGGGACCTCTTCCTAGCCATCCTCGTAAAAGACATTATGGAGGAAGGCATTTCATCTAGGAGGTCATTGACCGTGAGCACGCTGGAGGCCCGGCTTACATTTAATCATCTATTTTCTTTGAGCAAAATGAGTCAAAGGAAATTGTAAAACAACAAGTAGCTTCAACAAAACGATTTGATTTGCCAAATACGCGTCCCAGTCGTAAAACACAAGAACATGGTTGTTGTGGTGGTTTTTAACTTTGGCTGTGAATCCCCATTTATAAGTATATGCCCCGTTGTGATTAGAGATGCAGCTTGGACTGCATCTGCTTTATGATAAGTGTTCACATGAACTGGACTGCCATGCACTTCAACTGTTAGGTACCGCCAGTAGACAGTGGGTCAGTCAGGATGTCTTTACACACCTGTAAAATAGAGTACTGTCCAGGGCAGCACGGATAAGCCACAGACCTTTCCTGTGACGTGTTGTGACATTTCTGATTTGCAGGCTTGATCACCGAATCTGCCCAGCGTGTTAAAAATAAAAATTTTATGGCCCAATGTCTCTCACAGCTTGAAAATGTTGCGCCAGACATTCCAGACGCAGTCAAATATTTCTACCCCATTAAACTGATTTCTGAAAACACACAGCGGGATTTTCTCTGACTGGGCTATGATTCTACAGCAGCAGGATTTCCCCGCTGGCCTGACTGATTAAGACAAGGCCGAGGGTAAGCCCACCTAAATCGGTTTACGCATCATTTGATTAGAATTACAGCCCCCCAATGAAGGCTCTCACAGTAAGTGCCTCTGACATAACAGATGAAGGACACGGGTCAGATGAGGCATGTAATACATTAGGGACTGTTTTGATTAATCATCATTACCTTTAATTGTGTATATATATCATCTCACCTGTGACAACGTGTTTCTCAGGCTTTGAAGCTGATTATAATCATCTTTTATATATTGCTGTTCTTTCTCCTTATTTTGGCTGCATCATCCACCTAGCTGAGCCAAATCCATCGCAGCTGACATAGTTCCAGCCCGGCGACGTGTGCTGAGGTTTGAGTCATGTCAAATCCAGACTCGGTAGTGAGAGTCTGTGTTTTCAGCTGCTGACTACTAATTACACCTGTGAGAGCAAACAAAAACCTCTCAAAGTCTCCAACTGACTATAAATCAGAAGATCATTGTGCAGGTTCTTAAGGGTAACAGAAATCAAAGGGGTCAAAGTGACAGCATGAATTCACGAGTCGGTTGATTAATTATATTTTGCCAGAAACCAACTTTTGATTATTGCAATTTATTCTGAAAGACAGGAGGACTGTGATGTTCGAACTCAGGGGGAATTTGTACAATTGCTTGTGTTTGTAAATCTACCATCATATTTCTCATTGAACATAAAATAATATGACTCTTTTCTATTATTGAGAAGATTCTTTCAGAGATTTACCTCAAATTTGAATCAGTCCTTCCTCTGGCCCAGATCCACTGATCTTTGATGCTTTGGCACAAAATTGTACCAAAGCAGCTTTTGAAGATATCTAAGAGAAAAATAAACAAACACAAACAAAAATGGGGTATCACATTGCCTTCATTTAATTACACAAGTGCCGCTACACATTGTATGATTACCAACAGCATGACATTTCTGCTGATGGCCTGATGTAAGGCAAATCAGCACAACACAGCAAAAACAGCAGCATTGAGAAACGTCTCACAGAATTTTATTATTTTCGCAACGTGGGGAATTTTTAATCCGAAGCCAAAAGTCTGGCGCATTCATCATCTACACTATTGATTATTTATTTGCTGTCAACAACCTTAAACATGCAACAATGTTGGAAATCATTTTCTTCATCATTCTTTTGTGTAAATATATCCACCTCTGCATTCCAGTCAAGGTCTCTGGTGTGAATACTAATAAATACAGTGATGTAACTGCACACTGAGCTAACAGAGATGTGTACTAGCATATTTTACTCATCACTGTTGTGATTCATACACTTTACAGACACATAAAAAGTCATTGTTGTTTGTATTGTACCCCCTTTGTATGTGAGTGTGAATCTCACAAATGTGTTTTTCATTATCCTGTCTTTTGATAACCCCGAGTTTAATCCACAATGGTGATGCAGACGAAAGACAGGAAACATGATTTCATGAATCACAGCACCTGATAAAGTGCAGACAAATGGGAAAGTGAGAAGCTGGAGTAGTTTGGAATGCATTTATTTTACCTTTATGCAACACAGCTAACCTGCAGTGGAGGTATTAAAAATAACATATTTCAAAAGAGGCCATGTTCTCATGCTTAAGATGTGAGCAGTAGTTGGAAGGCGGAATGAAACACCATGGAAAGTAAACACAAAAATAATTTTTCATTGACTGCGTCATGTCTCTAGAGCTTTTTAGAACAGAAAGAAAATCTACTTTTTCAGTTTTGAATTTCATGAAACAATAAGAGGTGATGCCGCTGTGTTTTTACAAATCTATATACCTTGTCTGAATGGGGCAAAGGCCCCAGGCCCATGTCAGTGTGAGTCTGCAGCATGCACGCCACGACACACTCACCTTAAACGCTGCTAACATTTCACAATGAGAGCTGGAAAAAACACTTTCATAAACACTGTGGCTTTGAAAGAACTAATCTCCAATTCCTTTCTTATCTGGTTTAATGGAAAAACAAAATGCATGATCTTTTATCTCTGCTTAACATCAACCAGCTCCATTTGAACTGAGCAACATAAGAGGAGGATCAGTTCTGAGAATAGAAGGATCATTTCTGTTATTTTGACTTGAACACTAAGGTGTTCATGATGATAAGAGAAACAGGCAACATAAACTCCCTCAGCTTCCAAGCAACACATCTGAAATCAAAACAACATTCTAACAATGGATCCATGGGGAAGACCTGGAGATATGTTTGCTTGACAAAAAAAACTCTTGTATTTTATTGACACATTCGACAGGAGACCTGACAGGAGACATTCGAAAGAACTGTGAATAAATCACACAGATGGAGCAAGGCAGCAGAGACCCATTGCCTTCTGAGGACACTTGCAAAAATAACTGATGTCTTTGTGATATGAGGCCATAATTCTTCTATGAATTTATCACACGGGAGAGATTTTAATGTTTGTCAGCAAGGAGTTCTCATCTCAATGAATATTAGTTCTGTAAAATTAGAACGATGTTCTGTATACTGATTTAACTTGAGTCGTTAAGCAGGTTTTTCACTGGATCAAATGTAAATGAAAAATAGAATGTACAGTTTTATATGTTTTAACATCATATCATGTCTGCCTCGTGTGAGAATCTTGAAAAAATAAACTCTTAAAATGACTGAAAACAAAATAATAGTTGTCTGATGTTTGAGAGTGTTTTGGGAAAAAAGATTTTGCAATCTTTTTTTTTACACAAATGCATAAAAGCCAAAGAGGCATGCCGTGTGTTTGTACGGAGCAGACCGTCCACTCACATTCTTGTTTGAGTCAGTGCTTTAATGAAAACGGATTAGCAAACTGAGTAAACTGACAACGATGCGCCTCTCGACCATGTGACTTGAGTTGAGACTACATGCAAGAATTGACAACAAGCAACTGGCGCCATCCGGATACAACATGTTTCTCATACCAGAAATTTGTGTAACTCCCCGCCCCCCGTCATTCAGGGATAGTTCACATGTTCAGATGCTGAACCTCACTTGCATTGACTTGTCTGAAATAAATGATTTAAGAGACAAGGCCAACGTCTCAGACAGAATCACAGAAGACAGCATATCACCAACGACTGTGCTCTATGAGATGATATAAGCCAAAGAATGGAGACAGCACGGATGTCAAGAACTCATTTGTGTCCTGTGGTAAGTTGTTTTTGGTTTAATTGGTTTGAATGAAGGTGCTAGAAAGTAAGAGATCACATTTCTATTTTCCCTGCAGTATGGACTGGCTGAACCAAACGAGACACTCCTGATCCCCATTCCAGCTCGTCACAGCCATTCCTGCTGACCTGGCTCACTTTTCCAGGCTATGATTCCGCCTTTGTGTTACGCCCCCTGTGTTTACCTGTGTATCCCTCTGGTGCAGGTTTTCAGTATTTTGCTAGGCTGTGTTTTTGTTGTATCCTTATTTAGTGACGGCAGCCCGTCTATCGTTAGTTTTTGAATATAGCAACTTTTGTTTTGGTCGTGTATTTTTTGTTATTAATGGTGACGCCAGCTCGTCCTACTTTAGTTTTTGAGCTTCAGTATTTTGTTGGGAAAAGATTTTTGTTTGTAAATTATTAAAGAAGTACAGATTGTTCCCGGCGTCTCCGTTTCTGGGGTCAACGACCATAATAGCCCAAGACTTGACACACCCGCTCTTCCTCTGACCTTATAGATGGTCAAGCTAGTCTTTTTTCACAGCTGGCTTGTTCAACAACACGATGTTGATGAGGATGCAGAATTTGCTCCAGCCCTAAATTAAAAACATATTTCTCCCTGGCCTGCTTCTAAGCAGGTAGGAAGAAACAACATATAAAACCCACAATGTAAGTGAACTAAGAAAGCCGGCGCTCCATCATGGGAACAAGCGAAGCCCAGGCCCGTGTGGGCATAATAATGCAGCAGAGAATGTCATTTCAACTGCTGCCCCTTGCTGTGCTTCTTTAATAATGTTGCTTCATATGTTTTATGGATTTATTTGATTCCAGTGGTAAAGGGTGCCAAAAAGACTGTGTAGTTTAATTTGATGTGCTCAACAAAGTTACTGTAAGTGAGTGCGTGTGTATTTTTAACATGATTCATTTGTGGTGAATAAAACCAGCTGTTTCATTTGAACGGTGGCCAAACCCCCCACAATGCACCGGGGGAATAGACGGCGTGTAAGACCACTGAGTGCAGAGTTAACTGAGATTGTCCACTGAGATGAATATCAGATCTGCTCTCACAACAGTGAAAATATTTGTATATGTATGCTTTGTATTTTTTGTTTAATCATCAAGAAGATCATTCATTCATTTTCTTAACCGCTTCATCTGAAATCCGGATCGCAGTCTATGGGCGAGAGGCGAGGTACACCCTGGACAAGCTGCCAGGTCATCACATGGCCACACATAGACAGACAATCATTCACACACACACTCACACCTACGGACAATTTAGCGTAACCAATTCAACTAAGATGCGTGTTTTTGGTGGTGGAGGAAGCTGGAGAACCCGGAGAGAACCCACACGACACAGGGAGAACATCCGAACAGCTCACAGAAAGGCCCCAAGTTGGATTTGAACCTTTTGAAATCAAAGAACTTCTTCCTGTGAGGCAACAGCATTACCCAAAATGTCTTCAGATATGGATATATTTGAACGTGTAATCTGAGTGTAAACTTTTAATTTTTAATCACAAATATTATTTTGCGTACTACATAATACTAAATACACAGTTTCGTAGGACTGCATACGTAAGGACGTTGATGTATTTCAGGAGCGCTTGTTGCTCTTTTTTCTTATCACTAAGTTCACTAATCGGTAAATGTTGAGACATACTGTTCATTTTGGCTCTGCTTTCATTTAATTTATCACGTCTCTCATTTGTATTAATGGTATTTCATATTAACCATATGTCAAAAAAGATTAATAAAGATCCAGCATCTTCTTAGCCAATAGATACGTTTGTATTCTCCAGTAGTATGAAAGAAATGACGAATATTCTTTCAGAACGAATAAAAAGAAATGAATGAACAGTTAACAGGGGTCATGAGGTCAATAATATTGCAGCTGTAAATGTGCACACAGTTGTTCATCATATTAATGTGAAAACGCTGCATTTAATGGGTTGTGTTAATCTGATCGTTTGAAGTTACCGCTCAAATAATCAGAGGTTGATTGAAAGTTTGAATAAACAAAAATAATGAACGATAAATGACTGTGCAGAGAAATCTGGCTTCAACATGGAGGCTATAATCTTATATGTTCTATTTTTAAGTCTATGTCTCTCCACCATTAGCCTCGATTTAACACGATAAATGACAGATAAGTCTGTTAGGATGAAGTTTATCTTGTTCATTTTTACATTTTTTAAAGGATATGTAAGATGAAACAAAACTGTGAAGACAAAATAATACATTGGTTATCAATCCATTCCTCTAAAAGTCCAATCACAGAGAGAATGTATACATGTACTTGCCATTTCTTTTTATAAATGAAACAAAGGAGATCAGAGCACAGTCAGTCTGGTAAATCCTCTGCTATTTTGGCTCTGACTTTGAACGCATGGACTGGAGCCTGCTTTAAAACAGACATCTAAGTAACAGACTGTTCTTGTAGCTTTTGTAAAGATCAGGGATAAATTGTCGCAAGCGTCTTCAAATATAGGCTGCAGTTGGGACTCGTGAAATAAATTTCACTGTCACACCTAACCTGCTTGGAACCTGTTTAATAAGAAAAACTCCTACTTATATATCTGTCATCTAATTACGTAAATTATCTCATGCATTAACGGATTTAATTTGGAAAATGTGAAATCGGTAAAAATACATAAAAGAGAAATACAAAATTTGATGGTCAAACAAAAAGACAGCAAGGTGGTGCTCACCCCCGAAGAATCATAATGCTTCAGGGCTAAACAGATTTAAACAGTTAGAAGTATGAATTCATCTTGAAATAAGATTTAAAGCTGTTTATTTCTGGAATACATGTATAATAAAAAAACAACCCTCAGCAGCTGTAACTGATCCAGCTTGAGTCATAACACAAACCAGAATACAACAATTGCCAAATGCCCTGAATTCCAGTCAGCCAAAGAACCAATGTGAATTCATTGCTCCTTTATAAATCAATATGTGTCTTGCCACCAAATCCATCTAGGATCTTCTGATACAGCATTGGCATGCTTAACCTTGGAGGTTGGTGGCCGAGTTGTTCCAAAAATGAAATTCATATATGGAAAAATGTCTTATATCCTCCCAGGTGAACATAAACGGCAATTATCTGACATATGCCGCATCTTTATAAAAGAAACTGAAAATGTATGTGTTTGCCAATGTTTTATCACTGTGCACACTTGTATCAATTCTGCATCAGTTTTATGTAGTGTTCTTAGGCACTATAATCTCTCCAGCGCTTCCTAGGTCTTCCCGGAGGCCTCCTCCCGATGGGACCTGTCCGGAACACCTCCCCATGGAGTCGTCCAGCCACCTCAGTTGACCCCTCTCAATGTGGAGGCGCAGTGGCTCTAATCCGAGTTCCTCCCTGGTGACTGAGCTCCACGCTCTAACCTTCCCTCACTCGTGAACAAGACCCCAAGATACTTGAAATCCTCCACTTGAAGCAAAGACTCTCCACCAAACCACCTTTTTTAGATCAAGAACCATGGCCTCAGATTTGGAGGCGCTTATCCGCATCCCATTCGCTTCACACTCGGCCACAAAACGCCCCAGTATATGCTAAAGGTCCAGGCTCGATGAGACCAACAGTACAACATCGTTCGCAAAAAGCAAAGATAAAATCCTTTGTTCCCCAAACCAGCCCCCCTCCGGCCCCTGGCTGCACCTAGAAATTCTGTCCAGACAGTTTATGAACAGAACCAGTAATAAAGGGCAGACCTGCCGGAGGCCAACATGCACCTGGAACAGGTTTAACTTACTGCCGGCAATAAGAACCAAGCTCTGACTTCGATCCTACAGGGAACAGACTGACCTAAGCAAAGTGTCCCGGACCCCATACTCCCAACCCCCCCCCCCCCCCCCCCCCCAAAGACACTACGAGGGATGTGGTCAAATGCCATCTCCAAATCCACAAAACACATGTGAACTATTTGGGCAAACTCCCATGAACCCTCGAGCACCCGATGGAAAGTGTAGAGCTGCTCCAGTGTTCCACGACCGGGACAAAAAACATATTGTTTCTCCTGTATCCGAGGTTTGACTATCGATCTAGTCCTCCTCTCTAGCATCCTGGAATAGACTTCCCCTGGGAGGCTGAGGAGTGGGATCCCCCTGTAGTTTGAGCACACCCTCCGGTCTCCCTTCTTGAGGAGCTTGACAACCACCTCAGTGACTTCAGCCCAGGTGATGGACGATTCCACCTCTGAGACCTCAGCCTCTTCTGCCTCCATAGAAGGATAGAAGGCATGGTAATGGGATTAAGGAGAACCTTGAAATATTCATTCCACCGCCCGACAATATCCCCAGTCGAGATCAGCAGCTTCCCGCCTCCACTGTAAACAGTATTGGTGGAGAACTGCTTTCCCCACTTGAGGCACTGGAGTATTTGCTTCCATCGATAGTCGAGCCTGCCGGTACCTGCCAGCTGCCTCCTGAGTCACACGAGTCAACAAGACTCAACAAGACTCCTTCTTCAGCCTGATGGCATGCCTTACTTCCAGATTCTACCACTGGGTTCTGGGGTTGCTGCCGTGGCGGGCACCGGACACCCTGCAACCACGACTCCGAGAAGCTGCTTCAACAATGGAGGTGGAAAACATGGTCCGCTCGGACTCAATGTCCCCAGCCTTCTCTGTGATCTGGGAGAAGTTCTCTCGGCAGTATTTACTCTGCCCCTCTCTTCACCCGAGTGTCCAAATCCCGCGAAGGGAAGTCTGATGACACAACAACAAAGTCAATCATCAGCCTAGAGAGGCCTGGTGGCGGTGCCATGTGTACTTATTGGCATCCCTGTACTCAAACAAGGTGCTTGTTTTTGACAAACTGTGACTAGCACAGGAGTCCAAAGACAAAATACCACTCGCATTCAGATCGGGGAGGACGTTCATCCCAATTACCCCCCTCCAAGTCTCACTCTCACTACCTATGTGAGCGTTGAAGTCACCCAGAGGAACAATGAAGTCCCCAGTTGGAGCACTATCCAGGACCCCTACCAGGGACTCTAAGAAGGCCGGGTACTTTCCAATGCTGTTTAGCCCGTAAGCCGAAAAAACAGAGTGACACCTGCCTCCGACCCGAATGCGCAGGGAAGCGACCCTCTCGTTTACTGGAGTAAACTCCAACACATGGCCGCTAAGCTGTGGAACTATGAGAAAGCCCATACCAGCCCGCTGCCTCTTACCGCGGGCAATACCAGAGAAAAGTAGAGTTCAGCCCATCTCAAGTAGTTGGGTTCCAGAGCCCAAGCTGTGGGTGGAGGCGAGCCCGACTATAGACGGTACCTCTCAACTTCCCTCACAAGCTCCGGCTCCTTTCCCGCAGCAAGGTGACATTCCATGTCCCAAAAGCTATAGTCTCTGTGTCCAGGGATCGGGTCATCGGGCCCCCTGCCGTCAACTGCCACATTGCAGCTGTCCCTTATAGTTCCCTCAGCGGGTGGTGAGTCCACTACAGGTCAGGTCAGTCCACTACCCAGTGGTCCTTTCGGGCTGATCCCGGCTGGACTCCGTGGTCAGAGTCCCAGCCACCAGGCACTTACATTCAAACCCTGACCCCAGGCCTGGCTCCAGGGTGGGGCCCCGGCTGTGTCATACCAGGCGACGTCACTGTCCTTGATTTTTTTCTCTTAGGGGATTCTTAACTGCTCTTAGTCTGGCCCGTCACCCAGGACCTGTTTGTGATGGGAGACACGAGCAGGAGCATAAGTGCCTGGTGGCTGGGACTCTCCATACTGTAGCTCCTGGAATCATTTGGGCTCTCAAACTCGCCCCCACAAAAAGGTGGCAGTTTAAGGGCAAGTAATAAAGCTCTGAATTAAAATGAATAAAACTTTTTTATTTTATAGGTTAAATTGTTTCATGATTCATGATGTGGTTCAGTGTATTTCATAATGACGTGATTTTATTTTGATATTGGATATTTGATCCCATATCATTACAGACTGCAGCATGAATTTGATTTATTTATGTATTTATTTATTTACACCTATATGTCATCATCCGCAATGGGCTGGTCTGTTACTGGTTATTCCCATTTCTTTAAATGTCTCCTTGAAAGGCAGAAATGCAAATCTCAGAGGGATTAGCGAGAACACTGGGCTGTAAACCCTTCACTCGCTCTCCAAGGGGTCTTTCCCTCAGTGCGTAAAATTGGGACGTCGGCTCCGGACGCACAGCGCTGCTCCTACCCCACAGGCTCCATGTGCGTCACCTCTGCGGGATACTTGAGAGGGAGTTCTAGTATTATTATTTTTTTATTGTACTTCCTGCGCGGGTAACAGATACAGTAGAATAGTTTCGGGTTTTGTTTTTTTCCTCATGTGAAGGCATTTTGATATTCAACATATCAACTGTCCCGGAGCGCAAAAGGGACATGGGTCAATTTTATGGTGCGACTTTTTTACCATTTGGCGCTATCTGCGTTCTTTTCCTGTGGGAATCTGGTGCCAGCTCTATCAGGGCGACGCTCGGAGTGGACACCTCGAGGTGAGTCTCGTGGAAGTGATTAGAGGATCCTCAAACATCACGATTTTTGTGGCAGCACCTTGATGTCGCCGTGCAAACCCACCTCATAGTAAATTTCATCGAAGCACGGACAGCTCTGTAAGTTCACGTCTTGGTAACTCCCAACTCAGCGCGCATTGTTTGTTTTGGCATTCGATGTACGCGCAAAACAAGTCTGTCGCTGTCAGATGAGCGCAATGCCGAAAGCCCTAACAGCCCCACGCATTGTTGCTTTCTCCTCTTTTCTGGTTGCGCAGTAAGATAGATCCGTGCGTCTTGTTCTAATTTGATTTCCAAGGAAAATGCGAGCGTCAAAGCAGGGAAACTCCAAATGGCTGGAATCTTTGGCTGCGCGTGGAGCCAAATGTTACTTCTGCTCAGACAAAACATGACAGATGCTTGTTGCGACGGGTCAGGAGGTGAGGAGAGGATGTGAGCGGAGCACATGTGGAGCAGAAGAAACCACAGAGAAGCAATCCTCAGAGCAGCAGGTTAAACTTCAGCCCATCAGACACATGCTTCATGTTTAAGGCAGATCACTGTAAAAGAGGAGAAAAACATTTTAGTTTAAAGCTTAATGTGGGAGGCATTCCTATATTACAGTGATTGATTGCCCTCCTGCCCTTACAAAAACACACACTGTACTGCCCATTATTGCTTTAAGCCGAGACTAACCTTTTTTACGGCTCAATTTACGTCTTGAAATCCACAATTTATCTGACGGTAAGTTCAGTGGTGTGTCTTTGTGTTTAAATATAAGGAGGCCCATATGAGAGCGCAACATCACTGAAATCACAAAGTGTTTAAACCTCAAATGTCTGGGATGTTTTTACCAATTAGGTTTTTCTGTTATCAGCTTTACAAACCAATTTACAGACTTTTTGCAGTTTAGCAGGAGGATCCCATTAAGTTTGGGAGAGGATCTTGATGAAGGGCTGGATTCAGTATTTCTTTCCTGCTGCGTCTCTGATGGCTGACACAGACGGATTCTATTCAGTTAAACTACCCGACTGATTAACATGAAACCGAAAGGATAGATCTATAAAGATTTGTGCATTTAACAATGAGTTTGTAAATGTACTGCATAAGATTTGTGCTCTGTTGGGTTCCGTTTCTCTTTACACTAATGCTTTCTGTCTTCGGTCTGTAATGACGGTTTTCATTACCGATTAGTTTAAGGATCTTTTTTTTCTTTGTGACCTTGATTTACTTGGCTTGAACGCTGACATTGACATCGTCGCACTGGAGAAGCTGGGAGACGCTGGTGGCGCGATCAGATGGTCGAGGAAGGATCATAATAGTTTCAGATTATTATTTTAGAAACCAATATAAAACAAATACAACAATATATAATGTTTGTCTTAGTCTGGGGTTTTTTTAATCATGTTTTTCTGTTCCAGATGTCCAGATAGTAACATCCTGACTGTGGAGTATCCTTGTGTCACAGCGGAAGGAAAGAACAGCACTTGTTTTAGGTAAGATTCATTCATTTCCTCTGGTCTGATGTAAAGCTGAGCCGCTGACTGAAGCAGCAGGGAGTTACCATTCAATATAAACTTACATATCAGCTGACTGCTTTCCCCAGAACAGTCTTTGGTTCAAGGACGCTTTGACAGGACTGGTGGCTGCAGCTCATGCCTGTGGGGAGGATAGAAACTTTCTGAGGCTGTGGAATGGCTTTTGTAACTCTTAAACCAGCCCACTGTGCCATTTCCACAAGTTCACACGGCACACACAGAATGTGAATCTGATCTTTCTTTCTCTGTTTGAGTCGGGGAGCTAAAACATTTAGGGGAGCCATCGCTGTCAGAATTAGAATGACAGCACCATCATAATCTGCAATGTAAATGCAGTTTGACAAGAAATGATGATTAATAATTCCTAAAGCAGTGCATTTTGTTCAGAGGAAGCTGGGGACTACAGATTCCCGCTACATACTAGCAACAGCCAATTTGGTTGAACTGCCGAATCACAATGATACAAAATGAAGTGTTTGTGTAATTTAAAATGGGTAAAAATGGCATAAGATTTTGAAAGTATGAAATATTTTAGATTTAAATTGCCTTCTCCCTTCTTGTTTCTTTTCTACGGCAGACATGGGCTAACATGTCCTTTGAAATCACATCGAAGAGCATCTTGAATTATAAGTGGAAGGAAACAGATTAATTTAGTGTAGACGTTATGACTGACAGTAAGACTTTCATGATGCATCATTTACAACATTTAATAAATCAGTTTGGCGTTTAGAGAACGTTCCTCTAAATCCCAACCTGGGTTTGTTTGTTTTTTTGCCGTTGGAAGACGCTTTAATAAATGAGGCACCAGGTCTGGTAAGAGGCCAGATCATCTGATCTGTTTACTGTCAAGGTTAGACTGTAACAGGCTCTGTGTCGTGTTTCATATCTGGATCTGCAAGAGATATGTGTTGCCAGGGGGATTATAAGAGGTTGTGTTTTTTGTTGCCAGGTTTCTCAAGGATGTTTAGCACAGACCTGGATCACACTGATTTTGCAAATAACGTCAGAGGTGAGCGGATTGATATAACGTGTCTGCATCACTTGGTTTCAGAAACAGCAGTAGGACGTCAGGGCAGGAGAAGCAGACACTGTTTATGTTACGCAAGACTATAAGTTTGTTTTTTGTATCTATCTGAATGTTTACTCCTTGGTTTTGTTTTGTTCAGAGCCTCCAAAATTTTAGGCTCCATTTTCATGACGCTTTCACTGGAAACTGAGTTTCAGTGGATCCACACAGATCCACTGAAACAACTGAAATGCTATAGCATGTATTCCAAAGTCATATTTAGTGGTGTTATTTAAAAAAATATGTATATATTTACCTCCGCCGAGGTGAAGCGGAGGTTATGTTATCGCCGGTGTCTGTCTGTCTGTCTGTCTGTCTGTCTGTTAGCAAGATAACTCAATAAGATCTGGATGAAGCTTGCAGGAAAGGTTGGGAATGTTACCAGGAACAGATGATTACATTTTGGTGACGATCCATAAGAGATCCTGGATTCTGGATCACTTTGACATTTTTGTTAACATTGTAGTCAATGGAACTTCAAAAGTTGTTCCTCAATATGTCAGTTGATTATTGACCCATGTTTATGGAATTTGACTCAGTCATGTAGGATGCAGCACAAACAAAGCTGGACAGTCTGGGGTCATGTTATTGTGGCTGTTTTGTCCATAGCAGGCTGTTCACTGCCTGCGTACATAAATAAGGCTAGCAGGAACTGCACCAAGCCGGGCTGTGTTGTCAATGTTTTCCACTTTTCTTGGTGGAATTTTATCTGTTTTTAAAGGTTTATGGTTTCAATTCTCCAAAACACAGACAGCTGAAACGTAACAGTTTCTGGTTTGGGGTGAAACAGTCATTGTGTAAATGACCCATAAGTATAAACAGTGGGACCTTCATTTCCGTCAGAAGCCGAAATAACAAGCTTCTGTTTTGTACTCCACTCATTGTGCAGGCTGTCGGAACCCTATTTTATCTGCTAGAGCTATCTTGTGATATTAGCTTGAAGTTCATTGCAAATGCTGCCCCATTAAATGTTTACATATCTTACAATGAGAGACTCATAAAAGAGGTTTTAAAGAATTGGTATATATTTAGGAGCATTCGCCAGAACCTTTTGATGTCATTGTTTTGTTCATCCATTATGGAAACTCCAGAAATGCAAAAGGCACAGCAACATGGCAGATTTCATCATTATGAAGCAAATCTACTACATTTTTACAAATGTACCTTTATTCAAGGTCAAGAAAAAACGTGAGATCAAACCTTGTATGTCGAGAATTTTGACAAACCATTTCCTACATTTCGATGTACAACCAACTCTAAAACAGGGAAATGGTTTTATCAAGTTGGGACAAAGAATTAACGGTGAATTAAGCCACCCGAATTTAGGTTTCACCTTATACTCGAGAAGTCTAAAGCATTTTATAAGTAGTAAAGGCTACACTTTGGCTCAGATGCTTTTGGATTTTGAGAGGTGATTTCAATAATGGTACAACCCTCCTGGGTACACTTTTTTTTTTCAGGAGAAATCCCAAGTTTGACAGAATTGGTGTGGGTGCCAAGCCATGATTGAACAACTGAAGCTTCAAACTATGTTTGACCTGGAATTGGTCAAGCTAACACTGTTACTGCATCCACTGTCCAGACAGGCTGGAGATCGTCCAATCATGTTTGGCCTTCTCCTCGTATTTCTTCACCTGGCATGACTCTCTCATATTCAAATAATCTTGGAAAAAGCAATATTTCAAGGCTTTTGATTAAAGATGACATTTTAACTATTTGGAAAAATTCACACCTCCCAAAGAAAGTCCACTTAGTTGCTATCAAAACAGCGAAGCAAATTATGGTACTCTCCGCCGGGTACTTAAATCATGGTAGCAGTGAGGCTGAGGCGTGAGATTTTATGAGCACATTTGCTGACGTTTACGGAACGACGAAGAGTGATATTTCTGGACTTGAACACTTTATTGTATTTATTTATTTTTCAAATAGAAGCTCCATTTATTAAATGTGTTGCAATCTGACTCGCGCAAGATTAAAAGCAACAAACTGTGAATCTTTTTCTTGTCCCCCTCCTGCCCTGAGTGAATGATCTTGATGCAGAATGTTCTTGATGTTCTCGAGGCCAACACACTACTAAACGTGTAAAAATGTAAATGTAATGTTTCTGAGAGGTTTTTGTGGTGTACTGCAGCGTCTCACATCTAAACAAAAGCGCTGCAGGTCTCCTCCTTCCCCATCGGAGTTTCCACGGCGATGAGGGGAACCAGATCAATCTCTACATTTCAGATATTCCGGACATTTTTTTAAACCATATTTTGTTGTTGCTGGAGGTTTGATTTCGGACAGGCCGAGCCAAATGAACTATTATTTATGTATGTTCTGTTTGAATTGTCTCTGTATTGTCTGATGATGATGAGAGTGAATTCTGTGTTGCTTTCAAAAAATCTAAACACTCAGCTGACCCTGACAGGACTGACTGGCTTCATTAAAGCATGCTTTTACTTGATTGGCATGTTCTGGCTCGAATACCCTGCAGGAGGCATTACTGGAGCAGATCACGCCCATGTACTACGCTACAGTATGAGCACTCAGGCTTAAGTAAGGGTTGATGATTGATGCGATGCAGTCATTAGTTTTTAGTGTTCCCATGCTTTACGCTACTTCGTATGTTACAACGATCCACGTCTCCCTGTGGGACCATTATGGTTTAATATTTCCTAGCATGTATGTTCATAAGCACTGACATCCTCTGTAATGGTGTCATCTCACAGAGAATATTAATTTCTGCCAATGTGTTGAGGAAGTCTCCTCAGTCAATTTACAGAGAATACACTTGTGTGTTTTTTTTAAATTCTAAAAAAATATTTTATGTAAATCAGAAGAAACATGCTGGTCCCCCAAAATCTGAATGAGTCCCCAGACGGGGGATTAGGTTAGCAGTGCATACACTAAGTGTTATGCACTATATCCTACTGCTGCCAAGCCATGTCTAGTTTGAACTTTCACTCTGAAAGTCACACATTTATACTCAATGCAGTGCCAGAAGCTACATACAAATAATATGGGATGTCATAAAGGCTTCAGCGTTTGTTTGACACGCACATAAACACAGGCTGAGGAACTACAGCCAATTCTGTGAAATAAGGACAGAAGTCCTGAACACTGAGCAATGACTGGAAAACCAGCGAGCACGTTCATGGAGAAATCTGAATTTGTCACATTTTGAAACAAACAAGACTGCTGAGCATTTCAAAGAACAAATAGCAAGCTCATTCTCTTACAAATGTACTCATTCCATAAATAACACACCTTTGCTCAGTTCAAAATACGATGAGTAAAAATAAGAGGCTTTGCTGCTACTGCCTAAAGACATTCATACTCAACATTAAAGACGGACACTTTGCATTCATGGTGTTCTTTTCCTCATGTTCTCAGAGTTTAAATGCATAAATGGAGAATGGACAGGGTTTTTGCAGAGTGGCTAAAAAAAACACAAAGAATGTCAAGACACAAGAAAGAAGACGGAGTTAATAAAACTCTCCATGTGTCGCCGTGTCTTTAACGGCTCTGTAGATCAGGGCAGTGTGTCACTGTCTCCTCTATTTATTCACCTGGCACTTTATCACAACCTCCTCTCGTGTTGTATTTCAGTTGTTGTTGAAATGTTTGAGCCTCTGCTGTCATTCTGTGGTTATATCAATGTCAACATAAAGGATCCACGGAAATATGTGGACATTGCCAGCAGCCATTAGCAAGTCATTGGCAGCAACCCGCTCTCTAACTGCGTCACGCGTTGTTTTTAAATCATTATTCAAATGTTTCTTTTTTCAATTCATTGACAAAAATTTTCGAAATGTTACTATTATGTGTGCAAAAATGAACTGCATATTTATTTCAAAGTGGAATCATTGAATAAAATACAATGAACTGTAAACAGCTCAGTACTTTGCAGGTGAAGCTGCTGCCAGTATTTACTATGAATTCATAATGAAAAGTACAAAAAAACAATCCGTGGAGCAGATGTTTGATAAACAGTCCAGCCAAAGCTGTATTTGAGAATTAATAACAATAAAAACAGGGAGAAAAGGAGGAATGCTTCTCGATTCCAGGACGAGTCAAACATTTGGACTGAGTGTTTGCCTCTGAACCTTCTTTGCGGGGGTCTCTGATAGCATTACTGCTGGCCCCTTACACACATTTTTGCCTTCAAATAAACTCCATCACTTCCTTTCCAGACATAAGAGTATCCCAAAAAAATATTGTGCACAACCGAAATACATCTTTACAGCATGACGAGACACAGTCGGAAGGTTTGCGTCTCCTGCCTAAAGGACGAAAGGGTTCAGCTGGTCAGAGACATGGCAGGTTCTCATAATGTTAGGTTTAGTGTTCAACCACAACGTTTCCTGCCTTGACTCATTATACTAGTCATGCAGGGTCTGTCTCCGTGAAGTTGCTATTGCGTGCTGACTGTAAGGGAGGCCTCATTACAACTGGCTAGCGTCTTGTATGGATTAAGTCCACATCAAATACAACGTAGCTGCATTCCGTTTCATCTCCCTGCTGCCAAAATACAATTTGAACAAGCTTATTCCCGTGGTCTCCATGCTTTAAACATATATGTGCTAAAAATCATTGATATTTAAGTTATGTTCAATCCAAATTGTTTTTGTTTTTTGTTTCTTCCTTGAATTATTTTTCATGATTTGGCTGTATGTGCTTTAGAAATTAAATCCCATCAGGAATTAACTCAAAATTATCGAATCATGGTATATTTGCAAAACTGTTTTCCAATCCCTGCAGACGATATGCAATGCTGCAAATTGTCAAATTGTAAGAATAGTTTTCCAGAGAAGAAGCATTGCTATAAGAAATGGCACAGCATACGACTATTTAAGCAGAATCATTGCAGGACAGATTTCTTCTTAGTCGAAACTTCTCCAGCGACTGTTTCATTCCTAACGAGCACCACCAAACAAAAAATATTTTAACTTCATAATATTGGAATAGCTATGTCTGCTCTTCAAGCCAGTCCAAACCAAATTGGTTTGGTTTAATTACCTTTCAGTTATCGAACTTTATAGTAGAGACTTGGTTGTTTTAATTAACTACAGTGTGTGTGAGAATGGATTTGGATTTTGCTTTGTGTCTCATGGAATCTGTATAATTCTTTTAAAGGCTTTAATTGAAGGTCAACTATTTGTTGTCTTTAAACATAATTTGTCTAATGCCACAGTCAAGAAAATCCTGCTCATCTAATCAGGTGTCAGACATGAAGGCCTGTCCCAGTGTTCTGGGAAAGTGGCTTTGAGGTTTTGAAGGTCATGCTAAGGAACATGTTTGAAGGATAATTGGTTCATCCTGTCAAAAGACGTTCAGTGTGTTTCTTGCTGGTTTTTGTTGTTTGCTCCAAAAAAGGAAGAGGTGTTAGGTCTTATTAACATGCATGGGGAATGTTAAATCATGTTAACATGTGTTCTGAATGGGGTGTAGATTACCCACATACACAAAGTTCTGGCACAAACCCCCAAAGTTGCCCTGAATGTCACCCACAAACATTTTAAGTGGTCATTAATGAGAGCCGAATCATGGCCTGGACTTCATCTCCACTCCAGTCTATGGCTCCTCTCTTGTCGTTCCCTTATTCTCTGTTGTGGTCTGGAGAGACAGAAAGCAGGCCCCCTGTATAGTAGCCGGAGTATTTAAGCTTGGGTTGGGGTCATGTCAAGTGAAATGCAAATGCCATGCTGCGTATTTTCAGAACTTTGACGAGCGTCAGAGCTCGGTGCTAAAGTCAGTCTGAGAAAATGATTCTATTCTTGATGTTGTCAAAAATGATCACGTCTGAATTTTTCTTAAAAAAATAAAGGATTCGATATGTCGGGAAACAATTGATTTTGTCTGTGCTGTTAACTGTCTCTCTGGAACATGGCAGCCACAGATGGGAGTTAGTACGAGGCCACGGGGGGGGAGGAATCATCTGTGGTGTCCTAGTCCCTCTGAGACGGGAGGATGTTTAAGGTTTCAGCAGTTCAAAGCTTCTGTTTACAGAGTGATCGATATCCTGATGACTGACTGTGTCACAGACAAACCAATTGACTGATTGACTAACACACTGTTAGCTGCTGCCTGAGAACCAGCCAACAGCCTGTTTGCTGGACTTTGAACGGAACACACGAGTGAGTGAACACCTTCAATGCACAGGTTTAAGATGAAGCAGCGTATCACAGTCTTATGCCCCCTCTCATCTCTTTTGTTTCCGTCTGGATTTAGAGCTCTCACCTCAACTCCTACAGGGTCTTTGGACATTCTTTAAGGGCTGCTTACCTCCCCCACATACACACACACACCCACGCACACACGCGTAAGCATCCTTGTGAAACCTCAGTATTAGTAGTAATTACCTGCCACTAAGCAAATAAGTTGTCTGAGTGTGAATGCAGAAGCACAGCATAAGAAACATAAAATAAAAACAGCAAGTGGCATCAAACAGGCCGACGCGCTTTTTTCTTTTCTTTTTTTTCATGTCATGTCAAGCAGAAAAGCCACAACAACCATTTTCCTGTTCTCCCCCATCCCTAAAATTTAAATAGTCATGCTTTCTATCTATATAAGAGCTATCTACTTAGCTCTTATATTTCTATATCCTGTGTAGGAATCATCTTAAAGCACAATAACAACAAAAGAAGCATGAACGAAACACTTGTCTGAATAAAATCTATTAATATCTTTGAGTTTCATTAATTTCTGTATGCAGACTAAGTCTATTAATAATTTTAAAATATTATTTTCTTTAAACACACAGGAGCTCTTGGCAGAGGAATAATAATTATTATTATTTTAAATCTGAGAAACGTTGTACAGCAGGGAAAGCCATAAAAAGGTGTCAAAAGAAAACAAAGTGTATTGATGGAGGCTGAAGCGGCTTTGGAAGAAGACATATTTTTTTCATCCAAATAAAATAAAGCTGCTCCCTGGCAGCCGGAGGTCTCACGTCAGTGTGGGATGTGACTGAAAACACCACGTTCAGGTATTTTAAAAGAGTCAGAATGGGAAATCAGAGTCGGGCGAGGTGCAGCTGAGTGGTTTTTTTCTCTGTGTTGTAGTTGTCATCCCACTTAGATGAGGACAAGGATAGACGCTCGGCATCGGTGAGTCAGACCTGTAGTAGGAGACCAGATGTAGACATTGGCATTGCATTCGCTTCTTGCTCCCTCATGGAGGCTATTCCATATCAGATTCTTTCCTTTCTTGTCTTTTTGCAGTCATTACTGTTGCTTTTGCTGTTCTTCTACAGGGGTTGCTCTCTCCTTCCTTTTGCAGCTCTTTTTCCTTTTCATTTCCATCTCACTCATTCTGTGACACACTGTTTTTCCTCTCTTTGGACAAGACACTGCACAGACATTGTCACAGATAGCATGAAATACAGAACATCTGCTGTACTCGTATGCTGCCTAACTAGCTGGCATGTGAATAGTTTGATGTAGTGGGAGGAGGGGTTTATCCTCTCCCACCATGCCTAAACTCACCATGGAAGATTGTCCTGACAGACGGGAGAGAGAGCACAAGTAATAATCTATAAAAGGTGGAGAGAGAGCGAGACAAGACATTTCTTTATTGAATTAATTGTACTTTTTTACCCTTAATTTTCCTGCAATGATACTTCAAAAGTGCCTGCAGTGCCAGATGTCTATTTGTTATAAAATGGTAGTTCATTTTCAGAATGATTGACTGATGTGTTTGTTCCTAGTTCAGATTGACATTGTTCCAGCCCATTCTATGGAAGAGTAATTGTGTACCAGGAATGTTTGCTTTCTCGAGATGTTTTAACAGACTGCAAACATATTTGTATTGTAATTTCATGCACCATTTGTTACTGCTGTTGCTGTTATGATTACCTTTTTTAGGAGTAGTTGTCTCCTCAGCAATTCATAGAGAGAACAAAATTGTAGGCACAAGGCAAAGTAGTTTTATTCCAGGGATTTGATCTGAATAAATCCAACAATCAACATACACTGTCAAACAATGTCTGTACTGGGACGGCAGGCCATCAGGCAGACAGGGTCAGTGCACGAGTGATCCAACATTCAGAGGGAATAATCCAAATGTGAAAACAGTCGAAAAGTCAGGCAGACAAAAAAAAAATATATATATATATATGAGTGAACTCACAGAAAATATTGAAACACAGGGAACGAGAGGCTGGAACGTGCGATGACAGGATCAGTGACTTAAGAGGAAATGAGGAAACACGCAGGCTCTTTCCCAAATCGCAATGGTCAGTTTCTGTGATTAGATGTGTCCACGCTTCGAAGTATGCCAAAAGGCAGTACTGCACTGATGGCATAGTCCCAAAAGTTGAGTGTGAAATGAAGGAAGGTTGCAGGACACGCCAAACACAAACTGGTATCGTTGTGCTGAGGGAGTTTTTAAAGGTATAATAGGCTATAGAAAATAAAGTATAAAAAAGTAATACAATTAAATTCACATTAGAACATATATGAGATACAAACACAGCCGAGGTCTCCTAGTAAGCAAGCATGGACGTAATATTCCACCAGCCACCATTTCATTTTAGAACCTTTCCCTTTCTTACCTTGATATAATATCATATCAATATGTTTAAAAGAAAATCTCGACAGTTGAATGTTTGAACACTGTGTAATACTATCGGGTTGTTTAAAGTTTCACTATTTCACATTCAGATATACCATTTTAAGGATTTGAAAATGGCAATTCTACTTTCATTTGGCAAATAATACATCAGACAGACATGAGAGAATTGTATGTCTACTTTAATATGTTTTTGGAGGGGATCACAAAGTTTTTTTTTATCACACTGGTTAACCGATATTTCTGTCAAGAAATGGACTGCAAAATGTTAACTGGGAGACAGATGTGGAGAGAGCAACGGGCAGAATGTATCACATCACTGAAGTGCTATTCATCTGTATCTGGCGGTAAGGCAGAGGGCTGATGTCTGTAGCAGGTGATGAAAAGCAGGTATGTGTATGTGTGTGTGTGAGTGTATATGCATGTCCACATGCGCTCTTGTCTGTGTGTGTATATGTGTGGCTCATGCTATATAATGTGGGTTGGATTTTCATGGCCTGCTGGGATGTGCAGTCAGAGGTCCCCCTCTTACAAGCCATAAAACAAGCTATTATTATCTCCTCTGGGGAAGCCGTGTTTTCAGTCCAATGTGGTCCTTTTTTTTGTCTGTCCTTGTGATTAAGGGAAGACTGGCATGAGTTTAATGAAACTTGGTGGAAGGGTGTAGCATGGTCTAAGTAACTCCTTAAATTTGGAGCGAATCTGAATCATCACAGGGCGTGAGTACAAATCATTTAGACTTTAACGGAATCCTTTATTGTTTGCTTTTTCCGCTTGAGAGAGCAGTCGAACAAAGTTGACAGTGAGTGAAGAGAGTGATCGGTATTGGCAATAGCGAAGCAGTGCATCAGAAAGTTTGCTCTTTATACATCCATGACACAGATGGAGCAGAGGGAAGCGGTGGCTCTGATGACCAATGTATCCTGGTAGGTACATTTTAATCTATTATCTAACCTCACACACTTAGCTACAAGCCAACTACCCAAATGCTGAGGCCCAAAAGCTCCTCCAACACAGCAATAAATGATTACAATGTTATATATGAAGAAAACGCAGACAGATGAAACATCTCTGCAGGTACTGCATTTCATGTCTAATGATGATTGAGAGGTAAGATAATGCTTCACTCTAATACTTTGGAAATGTATCCAGGCATATCAGGAAAACACAGTTGGCCACGTTGGAGACGTCCCCTCCAGAATCTATTATTTTATTGCTGCTGTAAAAAATAATAAAAAATCAAATAAAAAATCAACCATTGTCACACTACAGTGATGTTCCAGTTTTCCCAATTTACTGAAAATTCTAAATTGCATCTGGATTTTTCTCATGTGTTCTAAAAAAAAAAAGTTATCCTGGTCCATATGTCCATTGCTCAATAATAATATTGATCCCAAGTGGTTTGCCCTGCAGTGATGGGATCAATATAAAAAGGAACAAGCAAGAAACTGAGACAGGGAGTTTGGGTCTTGATGCCTGGGAGGTCAAACAGCAGAGAATCTCTCAATAATAGAAGATGATTTGATTTTGGTCTGTAACAAGGACCAGATGGCTGCATCAGTGTGTGTATTGTGTGTTAGTGAGAAGAAGTACATGAATATTTCTGTACATGTGTACATTGTTATATTCGATGTCTGGATTGAATCTTACACATTTGATACTCCTGTGTGTGTGTGTTTGCGTGAGTGCACCTGTACATCAATGAGATCAGCCTTTCTGACTGTACATTTCTGAGCAGATTTTTATGCATTCTAAGATGCATTTGTGCAGACATTGTACGAACATATTGCATTTTATTGTTCTGGGATTATATTCTTGCAGCAATCCACTGTCTAGCATCAGGTTCTGAGTTCAGTCGTTTATACAGTGGATGAGGTATGTTCTGTCCTTTTGCTCATGATCTCAAAACATTGAAATGCTAGAATAGCTGCTTTCACCAAGTGGAAACAAATGGGGGAATCTCACATGAGGGCAACACGTTCAGAGCGATCCCACTCCACAAACGGATTGCTTTCGCTGCATCCCAAGGTCCACAGGGGCAGACAAACACTCGTTTCTCGCAAAGTCAATTTGTGGGAAGGGTACACTTGGAGTTAATACAAGATTATTTCAGTGATAGTTCGCTGCTTTGTGTTTTGCTGTTTAACTACACTGAGAGACGCTTAATACTGTCCTCTGTCTTCATTTTCTTGGACGATATTTAATGATGCCTTTGAGTTATGCGTCCTGCGTTTAATGGAGGCATAATTGTCTTCATTGCATTACAGACCAGAGGCAGACCTCCCAAAAAACCTCAGTCATCATCTTCCATCTTTTTCTGATTAGCATACACCTGAAGGGCCCTCTGGACAAACACAACGGCTGTTATTTTTCCTCAGTTTTGTGTGCGATCTGTTCTAGATTAGCTCTTTTTTAGCCCTTTTTATGGCTGAGGTGTCATTGTCAATACCCGACAGTGTTCATGTTCATGTCGGGTGTTAAGCATGGATTTGTGTACACAGTTTGAAGAGTTGTGGAGGTTTACAACCAGAAAGTTGCAACTGCAATTAATTCTAAATCTCTTTCACATCAAGGCGATTCATATGTTGGTGTAGATTCCTTCTTTCAGGTCGTGGAACCTTCATCCTTGAAGTTTGAATCTGAAACAGCTGTTTACTGTCCTACTGTTTAGGATGTGAAGACATTTCTCCTTTCGTTCAAAGGGCTTCTTCAGTGTCCTTTTGAAATCCAGTTCCAGTCTTCAAGAGGATTTTTACTAAAAGTTAATCATTTAAATAAAACAGATATCCTGTCTGGCATGAAAACTCAAACAGATACATGACTATAAAATATTTGTCATTGACATCACTCCTTAGTTGCTCTCGCTCTCTGTTATCTTGACCCTTACTCATCCCACTTTGATTGCGATCAGTCCATCGATCACTATCGTCTTGCACAATACATTTAGATAAAGGGTGTTTAATCATCCTTTACACATATGAAAACATTTTGAGCTTTCTTCCAAAGGAAATGCTAAAAACGCTCCTTTTTTACCGACATTCCTCAATAGATTTGTTTTCATCCCTTTATTTTCATGTCAAATAATTTTACGGTGAATGATAATGGAAAGTTGTTGGTTTGGTAAATGCAGATAACGCAATATGAATTGTTCTGGTATCAGAGGCTCAGTGAGTCAAAGTATTTTAAACTTAAGACATTTCATCCATCACATGACTTAAAGCACTATCTGTAAAATACTTGACAAAAAGTTATGCGTTTAGCTGTTTGTGTTCTGATTACTCTGGAAGACCGTTATTCACATCAGTCTTGCTGAGGGGGACTATCCATCCATCCATAACCATTCATTACATGTACTGAGCATATTTTGTGTCATTTGGAGACTGTTAGGGCCCAACAATGAGCTGGCGTCATGTCCAGGGAGTACCCTGCCTCTCGCCCGTAGCCAGCAGGGATAGGCTCCAGCAGACCCGTGACCCGCAAGAATGTGACACCGTTGGCATAGTTTAGCACATGATAAAAGGTGACAAATCACTCCTTAAAGGTAACTAAAACATGCATTTTTGCTTTTTTAATATATTCATCAATAGCAACATGCAGCAGTTTGTATTGCTGGGGAGAATCATGCAATAGTATGAGCTGTTCTTGCTTGCAGTGACTACATGTGTCATCCTGATGCTTTGTCATCAAGCTTGTCAGACTGTACAGGCGTGGAAGCATAAATGGTTGTTTGTAAGAAAGTGGTTGTCATGGGGACCTCTCTAAGATATTTGCTATTCTCCAAGAGGAAGAGCTGCCATGTTTGTGTTTTTTCTTGTATTATTTTTTGCTTCCATGCCCTATGTGTTGCATTATTTCCTGTGTTCTCTGTCTGACCTCTTTCCCTCTCGTCACACCTGCTCTTCATTCCCTTCGTCACCCTGCCTTCTTATCCCTCCCTCTGTCTTCAGTTCTCTGCCAGTTCATTGAGCTGCACAGTCACGTTCCAGCCTTTTTCTCACGCCATAGTCGTAGCCTCGGAACCTTTGCATGATATTTTGACCTGCCTTTTGCCTAACGATTTGGATACCTTTGCTAGTGTGGACTGTTTTCTGTGTACTTATTTTATTAAACCCTTCTGTTGCTCTACAGTCAGTCTGTGTCTCTGCATTTTGAATCCATACCATCCTGTTCAGCGTTTTTGACGAGCTTTATATACAATAGTAATTTTGTAACCTCAGATTACAATTCTGGGTGTTCCTCGCTAGAAGCCAAGTGATTGGAGTTGGGTCATCCAGGAGGGATGGCTCACCGGGCCAGGTTGCAGGATTGTATGATGGGAGCAGCCAAACAGTTTCCCTATTGATTATCTATCTGTGCAGAACCAGGCTACCTGTTTCTCCCTTGCTCCACTTTTTGCTAAGCTAAATTAAAACCACCTGACTCTTCATCCATACTTAAGTCACAGCTTTTCATTTAATATTTTATGATGTAACAACAGTTAAATTGTGTGTTTGGTTGCACCAAAAATATTACTGTGATGCTGAAATGACAATGGTGTAACTAGAGCAAAAAACGCTTAAAAAGAGGGGGTGAAAATGGAAAGTGGTCGGAGAAATGATGGAAAGATGTGGCGAGGCATAGAGAGGAAGAGGAGTGAAAGCCTTACTCTGGTGGAAGCGGATCAGACCTCCTGTGCTACCAGTCAAAGCTTCCTCTGTTTGGCCAGAGTCCTGATGGCTCCCCTGAGACCATGCTGCTGGAAGTGTGCTCGGCAGAGCAAATAAACTGAGAGGAGGTGACCACGTTCGCCACACTAACACCTTCACATATGTGTACTCAGATGAGTTTTAAATGTGTACACATGTAATTATATACAAAAAGGCCGGTACAGGCAGGCGTGTGCAACACCTTCACACCTTTGGTTAAAGCTGATTTTGCTTAATTTAAAGGGACATGGTTTTTTTGCTGTTGTGGGATTTTTCATCTTCAAACAAGTTTCCAAGCTACTGGAATTCCATTCACACAACTCGCTTCACAAAAACAATCTCTCCAATCAGAGCAGCAGCAACAACAACAACAACAATGTGATCAAGTAAGTGAAGTTGAACAATAGTGACTCCCAACAGAATATATGTAAAATCTGACAGCCCACCAAAAACACATTTTATTGTTGCTCTCTTCACCCTAATGTGTTTGGACCTGCCAAGTTTTTGAACTGCTCGTGATTGTGAGAGCTGCTGAGCAAATAAATCAATTACAGCGTAGATGATGAATCCAACATGCTGCAATTTAACATGTATTAACCACATCAGTGAGAAGCATCCATCAGATTGACAAGACGCACGCACACACATGCATCCTGTCCTGGTGTGTCAAGAGGCCATTGACTTCCACCGAGCTCCTCTTCCTGTGTTCCTCTACTAGAGTCCCAAGAGGGAAACTAAGCTAAAGACAACCTTCATTCCTGTCTTTTAACCTTCCTCCTCCTGTCTTCCTCCCTCATTTCTTACATGTGGCATTTTCTCTCCCATCTTAGTCCCCACAGAGCAGCCAAAATGTACTCTGAGGTGATACAAAGGAGATGCCATTTATTTCAAAGGACATACGAAGAGAAGGATACTGGAGCCGCTAATAATTTTCTTTATGTGTAAAAACACGACCATATGTGTAGTAGAACAACACCGTAATATGAGCGGTATTCATAATGCAGCTACCGAAAGTATCATCCATTGGATAAATCCTTTATGAAGGGATGTTTATTATTCCGTTTCGCTGAAGAACGACAAGAAATCGGGTCCCTGCCAGGTCTTGAGGACTTATTTTTGTCCTGACCGATATTGAAGAAATCTGTGAAGAAATTTAAAGAAAAAAATAGAGCTGTCTTCTTTGGTGATGTTTTCTAAAACCGGCTGTTAAAGGCTTTGAATAATCCTTCTAGCCTCAGCAAGTTGAGAAAAAACTAAAATATTCCTTTGAATGAAATAAAGATGAAAAGGAGTTTCATGGACTGATGTTCAACATTAGATGGTCAAATTCTGTCAACAACTAATGAACCAGTGGAATGTGCCTTGATACCAGTACACAACAAAATGACCTGAATATAAATTGACATCGCAAACTGGATGCAGGGCAAATGCCTCGCTATTTGACTGACAATAAAAGGCTGTACCAAATTATTGGATGGCATGTCAGCCCTCACACAGCGCATTCTCAAAGACAGGAACACACACAGTTCTGGGTTTTGAAGGGAAGGTTACTGAATTTTCTTTTACTCCAAGCTGCTACTTGCTTTTGATTTTCTTGCCAAAATAACTCCACTCAAAGAAATACACTCCCACCAGACAAGCTCCTACACTCATGAGCCTCAAGATTCCACAGAGTGTAGCTGTATGTGTTTTAGAAGCGGTGTCATGTTGACTGGGCCGGCTGCTAACATACTTTCACTTTCCAAAACAAAAACACACGGGTCACGTCTTCCTCCACCCTCATCTGGTTGTCGAGACAACCCGGGCCTCTCTATCTTGTCCATCACAGACTCCCAAAGGAGGGCGGCGGAGCCTGCTGCGTGTCTGATGGACAGGCACTAGACATATGGGAACATAAATTGTAGTGAAATCAACTGACTCTGGGAATGTGTTCATATATCTGATAAATGTAAAGCAGCAAAAGCAAAGTATTCTGGGCAGTGGTCTGTGAGACGCGACATGATGATGTTTGAGTTTTGTTTTGGGGGGTGTTCTGTACACATTTGATGGGCCTTGCTTACCGGTATATTATAGTTACACTGTCCTGAAACATTTCTGGTATTCCTTCTTTTCATCCATGTCCGTAAGCGATCTATCTGTGTGCATCCTTAAAGAAAAGCATGAATGGGCACTAGTTGTCATCTACTGGTTTTCATTGTCTCGTAGAGTACTCAGCCTTGTATGATGAATAAGTTCCTTATGTGTTTGGCTTGTTTCACATTTTAGTCACCAAGCTAGTGTCACATGGGCTGATACCCATTCATCACACTGTAGGTAGACACTATTTAACAAGCTCGGGTGAACTTGGTGTGCTGATGTCTAGCCTAAGATTAGTTGATTTAATTATAATAATTTCCTAATTTGAATTTCTTTAGATCTATATTAATCTGTAAGGGTTTGAATAACGGCCTGCTTCGACTGTCACAGACCTATCAGTAATAGCAATTACTGAATTAAAAAATGATTAATGGGACTGCATGGTGGTGCAATGTGTAGTGCTGTGGTCCTGTCCTGTGTTCAGCTCTGACTTTTCTCTGTGGAGTTTGTATGTTCTCTCCATGTATGTGTGGGTTCTTTTCGGGTTCACAAGCAATATATAGGTTGTTTACTGCTCTAAATTATCCATAAACATGAATATGACTGTGATTGGTTGTTTATGTTTCATACAGTCTGTGATAAACTGGTGATTCTTCCAGGGCCTACTGCCCAATGTCAGCTGGGATAGGCTCCAGTTCCCTGTGACCCTGAACAAGACAAGCAGTTAATAATGTGAATGAATTATAAATATTAAAATGTGAATGTGCCCATCATGAGAACCAAAAAGTAAATGTTTTAAATTTTGGTACAATTTGGATCCGTGACTCCCCGGTGCATGGAGACCAGCGAGCTGGGGGTTTGACCTTGAGGCACTTCATGCAGGTGAACAGATGATCTGAAGGCTGGTGTGTAAATTCTGCAGCAGCTGTTTGAGAGGAGGGGATGATCAAATGCAGGTGCATTGAAGGATCAGAAGTACCGACATGCACACACACACACACACACACACATCCTATTGGTGCATCGCTTGTCATGGAACAGTAGAAAAATCTTTGATTATTATCAGTTGAGCAGTACTACCTCATTTATTTCAGAGTTAAAAGTACACTTTTTGTAACCATTGACTAAATTAAAGCACATTATGGTCACACTAAACTGGCCTGTTAATTAAAGCTGGACTGTTTGTTACCCTGAGAGTCTCTGATCTCATTGAAAAAGGGAACATCCAATCAGAGCCAGATTGATGGGAATCTTTAAATCAAGTAAACATTTTGGTTGGCTGCAACATATTAAACCAGTTTAGATCACTGACGGACTCACTGACAGACTTACTGACTGACAAGTCTCAGCATTCGCCCCATTTCGTCCTTTCAGGCCTCATCCATTCCTCTCAACACTCCCAGGCTGCAGATTAAAGCTGCTCTCATCTGGATCTCATCAGTTTAGGCCAGCCTTGCTGTTTTATAGATTATTTTTCATTCAGGAGAAGGAAGGGGTTCTCAAAGTGATTAAGGGTAACGCTGCATGGAGGCTGGAAGAGAATCAAAGCAGCATGTTGTCATGGGGGAAGTGTATGAGGCAACGGCATACAATTTGTAAGAAAAAAATTGAGCGTTATTTTTCTTCAAATGTGTGTGTGATATTTGTTGCGTGGCTGTGCTGCTCCAGTTCCTGAGCCATTTCCTCTTATTTTCTTTTTCCAGCTGGAACGTCTGTAATGTGGTGGATTGTTACGGCGTGACTGGATGGGTGTCATTGCCATATGCTGTAAATTAATTTTGGGAACAACTGTTTCCCAATATTAATTGAACAAGACTATTTCAAAAACACTGCATCCAGCATGTGCAAATAATTTGGTATATATTTGTCAGGAAACAAAAAGGAGCAATATCCCAAATCACAACAAATGGTGCCTAAACAGCTACTTTTCCATATTTATCAATGGATTTTTTTTTACCATGGAGAGGTTACAGAAATGTCCTGAAACCATTGAGAGATTCTTATCGCTGTCTGCAATACAGAAATGACCCGAGGACGACTACTGAATTGTTGTATGCAGAAATCTCGTCTGTCAATTTACAAATCTGTCCTTTGCTTCTTTCCTGTCTGGTGTGTATTTATGCTTTGAGATCCATGCATGACTGTGCATGATCCCAGGCCAGGTAATTGTTAGAAGTAAGATTTCAACAATGTCTTCAAAGTGAATGCCAGTAGATTTATTAGTGCAGCAGTCTGCTGAACCTTTGCGATTTCCTCCTTTGCCTTCCAAGAGATCTTGCAGACAGAAGCAAACCATTAATTCTTCATGATGGTGTTTTTATTAAGCAATCTATCAAAGCAAATGTCTGCACTCCCAAACACATAATTATGTGTTTCCTGTTCATGCTAAGCTACGGGAACCTATTTCATGATGCAACTTATATGTCTAACTGTAACCTTTTTGTACTTTCCAGGAGGAAATGCTGCGACGGATTCAGGTTCGTGATGGGCCAATGCGTACCTGAAAGTAGGCAACCCATACACGCTGTCCTTTAAGTCTCACAACGGATTTGGATGCTCCATATGTAATGTAGTTCCTCCAAAGCAGCAGATTATAGATGTGCAAAACCTGCGGACCAGTGTAATGGCTGCTCAGTTTGAAGTAAACATGGTTAGAAAGCCATTTCAGATTCAGTGGTTCAAACAACAGAAAGAAAGCAACACTGTTTGCCATTAAGTCCATTGAATGAGCGTGATTTGCTGCAGCCACTAAAAGCCACTTAAACTTCATTGACTCTGATCCTTCATGTTCCTCTGGCAGCTGATGCGTCAGTGTGTGAAAACAATTAAAGAGCTTAGAGATCAGATAATAACCAGGCCTAGTGGCAGGCATGGTTTCAGATATGGTCCTTGTGGGTTCCGTTTCTAAAAGATGCCTTCTCCACAGCAGACACTGGGGTGTTGGCATCAGATAACATGCAGCACATTATCTTTTTGATGAAACCTACACTCTACAGTTTCCAAAAAAAACCCACAAAAAAAATCACAACTGCAGGCTCCTTTCAGTTAACAATCCCACAATGCAATTGGTTGTATTTTACGCATGGCAAGCATACAATTCCTCATCCTTGCACCTGTCAGTGCAAAATCTGAATTGGAATATACCACTGTTTAATTGTGTGCACAGCTTTTGACTTAATTGAATAATAAGCACAAGTCATGTCAAATGTTATTCCTGTGAGCCACGACAGTGTAACAGTGTGTGAGGTGCTTGAACGCAACACTATGGAATTCTGCCAACACTCCTAATATTATTCTGCTGCACTTTCATTCAACAATCAAAAAAGAAGAAACCATACCACTGCCAAGACCTAAGAGTTCCATTAATTAAATTAAAACCTACTTCAAAACTTCCAGGACACGTAACTGATCATGATAAAGTTGCTGATTCAGCCATCTTGCAGTCTTTCACTGACCAGAAAGAGCTGGTCAGAGCTCACAAACTGAATGCAGGACAACCAAGTTTCATGGTAATTCATCAAGTAGTTCATGTATAATCAATAAAAAGCTTTCATAATCAAAAGGGAGAAAAATTAAGTCTAATAACTTCATTATACCTAAAAGCAATAGAGTTAAGTAAGCTTGATCCACACAATGTCAGCCAGTCAATAAATCAATCAAACGTATTAATATAACACCTTTCAAATGGTTTGTATGACACTCAAGGTTCCGTACAAGTAACTAATGGAACAAAATAAGTCTAAAGAGGATGCACAGATTAACGAAACCGTGAACATCCACCGCTAAAATTTGGAATACATTATTTTGACAGTTAATTAAGAAAATACTCTTTTACTATTGGTGCTTTCCCATCTAGTTTAGCAATTTTTCAAGATATGTGAAATATGGACCAAAATGAATAAATGTCCGGCCTCACAGGCAGAATCTAAAGGATTATTCATTTTATTAAAATAATTTCATTGACAGCAGAAATTCATCTTTTCATTCCCCGATAGTGAATGTGGAACTTTGAAGTGTAAGGAGATAACAATGGAGATCAATGGCAGTCCTGTGTGATGCAGCGTTTTGGTCCTGCCTAAGATGCTCGGTCCTTGTCCTCTCCGCCTCTGTAGGTGTGGATGTGTGTGAAGCGTCACCCTGCGAGCAGCAGTGCACTGATAACTTTGGACGAGTTGTCTGCACATGTTATCCCGGCTATCGCTTCGACCGCGAAAGACACCGCAACCACAAATCGCCTTACTGTCTGGGTCAGTGCGACACACTTCAAACGCTCATGGCACATTTCTCCAGGGGTCCACATGTAAATAAATTCCTTTTGAATCTTTTGATGATAATGTTGTAGGGTATTTCTCAGGCTTTAGCTTAACAGGGAAAACGGCGCCCTCCTGTGTCCTAATGAGGCAAACATGGGCCCCGTTGGAGCAGAACTACTTTCACCCATGTGGAGAAGTCACGACAGACTCATTGTGTTTCTTACCGTTTTAAAGTGTAAAGCTGTTACAGGACAGAAAACGTTGACATTTGTTATGCAAAATGGCTTGATGTTTTCTCTCTCTCCTTTTAATCACATCCAGACATTGATGAATGTGAGCTCCCAGGAAACAACATATGTGATCAAGAGTGTGTGAACACAGCAGGCAGCTTCCATTGTCGCTGTCGCAGTGGCTACATACCGGCACCAGATCAGCGCTCCTGCATCCCTGTGCACAACTGTAAGTGTATAGTTCCAGTGAGGATGTTCGACTCTTTAGTTCTCCATGGTCTACATGCACTCTCTGAGTTTTATTTAACCGTGTAGCACTAAAATAGTACACTATGGTGCAAGAAATGTCACTGGTAGGGGTTTAGTCCCCATGATGAAAATGTATGCTAGAAAAAAAAGAGAGAAAGAAATATTTTGTGTTGCAGTGAGTTCGTCTGGGAAGTCCGACACATTGATGAGTTCTGGCACATGCTCATTCACCTGTCAAGATTTTATGAACATGAAAAACAGTTTGCTGCAGCTGAAACTAAAGCTGGGAAACGCACAGTCACCAAACCAGGTAACAGGTCATCTGGGAGTCCACTTGAAACTGAATTGAATAGTAATGTTCGTTGTATTTAAATATACTTTACAGACATCAAACTTTCTGCAGCCACGTGTGACATATGTTCAATATGTACCACACTGGAAAATTAATGTTCATATTTTGTTAAAATGCTCTCGAAACAAATCCAAAAGACACGGCTCATGTGAGGAATCACTGTTGTATTGTCCTCTGTTCAGCCTTTCGTCTCTGTGTTTGTAGGTATCTGGCCTGGCTAACAGCAGTGACAAGCCATCTCTGGGGAGGGCAGGGAAAAGTCCTGATAATCTTCCTGGTTTACCTGGTCCTCCAGGAGCTCCTGGGGTCCCAGGTAATGTTGCTCTGGCTGTAAGTTGAGAAGCAGATATGTTCACAGGAAGAGTTTGTGAATGATGCAGTCAGCATCTGCAGAATGTTGCTTACTGAATTCCTGGTTGAGTAACTAAAAATGAAGAAGATACATTTACGTGAAGTGTTTGTCACTGATAATCACTACCCAATTTTAGATCATTGCTCTGATTTTTTGCATTCATCTGTCTTCACCAGGACACCCTGGAGAACCAGGGAAGAGTGGAGACACAGGAGACAGGGGTCCACCTGGGCCTCGGGGTCCACGGGGAGACATGGGACCCATGGGTCCAGAACCTGACCTGAAGCACATCAAAAGAGGGCGAAGAGGGCCGGTGGTAAGACAAAAAAATATATATATATAACACAGGATCTATCTCATCTGAGTATTCTCATCACTCCAAAATGTCACATCTTTAGTGTCTCTAATAATCCAATGTGCCATGAAGACATGAAAACACACGTATGGTGCTAACAAGAACAATTCTGTGTCCACCCAACATGAAATGATAAAACAGGATGTCATCCTTTTGTCATGGCATGAACATTGCTGTTCTGTATAATTCTTTCCTAAGAAATATGTATTTAATCATCAATACAGGGACCTCCAGGAGCACCAGGAAGAGACGGCCTAAAGGTCAATATGACATATTTGTATTCTTCTGACTGTCTCTCTTTAATGCATTCAATATATATTTAAGCTACACTGTTGCCATCTAGTGTCTACATCACCTTAGGCACCCATTACTAAAAGAAAGGAGCCCACCAAAATCCAATTAAGGCATGGCAACAACAAAAAGGTCTAAATAGAAATAATTAATGTTTTTATTTTTTTATTTATTCCTTATGGCCAACACAGTCACTAATTATATTATACACTGCTAACAATGTTAATTATGAATGTATATAATGCATGCGTAAATCTTGCGAGTTGTTGCTTACAAAATGGCATAGAGCATTTCAGAAATTGTGAAGATGCAGTTTTCACTTAAGTCTGGTTCACATCAACAGGGAGACAGAGGAGCTGCAGGTCCCAGAGGTCCACCTGTAAGTTCACTTGTTCCCAAAACACAGAATAAATAGTAAATGTATATGCATTACGTACAGTAGTATATGTCATCAAACAATGTTTTAATTATTGTACCGTATACTTATTTAACTTTTTCCTTCGTTGAATAAGTCGCCAGGGCTTCTCATTTTATTCTTTCAAAAGCAAACCCATAATATTATATAAGATGTTAGCGTGCGATGGTCAGTGCACTACATTCTTCTTTAAAGATTTATTGTGCATCACATTCACATCTCCCAGAAGAACACCCAGTGAAAAATATCTTCTATTCCCAGGGACCGCCCGGCTCCTTTGACTTCCTCCTGCTAATGATGGCTGACATCCGCAACGACATTATTGAACTGCAGGAGAAGGTGTTTGGGGAGCGTCGAGGCATCTCTTTGGACAATCCGCCTTATTCCAACGGGGAAACAGAATTTGTAGAGTGGGGCTCTGGTCAAGGGGATCTCATGCTCAATACCTGACCTTCGACATCCCACCTGCAGTAACTGATTACTTAATCCAGCATAACAAGCACCATGCTAGACTCTTTTTTTTCTTCTTTTGCTGGTGGTATAAATGCCAGCATGTAAATCGTTTCTAACCCAGCAACTGGGATGAACTCTGCAAGGAATCTGGTTTACACTCTTAACACTGGAACAGACAGTAAAACAGAGGGACAAATGAATTCTAAAAACAGATCTTCACCACTGCAAGCACTGTGGTGCTGTGGTGTGACCAAGGGATATAATGTGCAGGACACAAAGCCAGTGTTTGCCTTCATGTCTGAGTCTCTGAGCTGAACCACTTCAAAAGACGAACTTTATCTCCCGTGATTCTGTCCATGGAAGCTCTGCTGCCAACGACAATTTGTCTGCAGGACGGTGGTAAAGAAAACTCAAGACCCGCACCATTTACAGCACCTGCCTCTTGGATCCAACCTAAAGTCCGCACTCTGCAGTGAAACAATAAGAACCGATGCATTAAAAACAAAAAATCAAATAACCTATGTTTGGATATGATGCAGAAACATTTACAGCTACAATGATAACCGAAATGTAATCTAGGATTGGTGTCACATATGTTAGACATCAAATCATTTGATGGTACATTAAACCAGTAGTATCCATGGGTATCTTCTTAATAACATGCAGTCTTACATATTACTCAAAGAGGTTATAGAAAAGCATTTTAAATTAAAGGAAGAAACAGATTCATGTTATTATGGAAGAACAGATCATCTCTGTTTAGACTCAATTTTATAACCCATATATAATCAAACAAGTTGACTGAACATGTTCTTGATTAGAGAAACAAGGGACACCAAGAAAAAGGCTGTTGGAAAAGGATTTAATGTGAAGGTGCTGCCATTGATCTTTCTTCGGTCATGGCTTATCAATTTGTGATTATATTTGGTGAACAAGTAATAAACATTTCATATTTCGCTGGCATTTGGGTGCTGTGTTTAGCACAATCGTTTTACAGTAAAAAGGTTCTGGCTTCTAATCCAGTCCTGGGGCTTTCAGGTTTGGTGAACTGATAACCTATTCAAGGTTGCCCAGTGTCAACTGGGATGTGCTCCTCCTGTCCTCTTATAAGTCTGCAATGAAGTAACTTGTGAAATGGGTACCGGTACATGAAGGTGACATGGAGTTCAGTTGTGGTTTTTGCAAATACCGGTACATAAATAAATAAAATAAAGGAGATGGAGCTACAAACTAGCCACTTAAAGGAGTCTGACATTTTGTGAAATATGATTACTAGCTTTGATGATTAGCCTAATTTGAGAATAGAGCAGTAGGTTAGCATCTGGCACCAGCTTGTTTTCTTTTTTTTTTACAAAAAGTCTGAGAACAGTGGCACAGACACACTTCTGTAGGTAAACCAAACATTTTTGGCTTTTGGACAGAGCTATTTTTACAACTTGTTTCCAAGCAGCAACATTTCCCCAGACTGATTTTGAGTAACTCTCATCTCCTGAACAACTACCGGTACTGGTGCTAGAGATAGCGTGTTCATCACTATTGCCAGTGCTCAGGTTTAAAGGCAATGTTTCTAACCCCACTCTATTTATGGTGATTAATAATCTGCATGGGATAAAACCTGCACCAGCGAAGGGTGTTAAACTAAAGCTAAGCCCCTGACCATCGGGCCTCACCATTGTATTGCTTTTGAATACCAATCCAGTGTTTACACAGAACTACAACTTCGAAAACATGCAAGTTATGGAAAATAAGTAAATTGTGCTCGATCTTACGTTGTAGTCACATAGCTGTGCTAATTCTTCTCGGCACCTAATGCTGAACTGTAGCGTGTCAGAGCGTCATTATGAAAGATGTAAACATCAGAGGTTGAGGGTCAAATGATTTGGTATAAACAGCCAGAGGGATAATGATAGACCACACGCTGTTACAGAGGGCCTGTCTGGGCATGAAGGGAAAATAGCTCAATGCATGTTTTATGTGCTTTAGAGTTGAGGAACGTATAACTGGTGAGTGTGGGTACAATATGATATTCAATATGTATATATATATATATATATTGATTGTGTGTTATTTTTTACTCCTAATCTTTATAGTTATGTGTGTGTGTGTGTGTGTACGTGTGCGTGTGACCTAATAGCTCCGCCTATGACCTCTGCCTCTGCGGTCACCCCTCACAGTACAGTCATTGCCAAGCATAACCAGGATCAAGTCAAACAGTGAGAGAACGGCAGGAGAATGAAAGAGATGATCTCATTTCCTTCACTGCTTGTCATGCAATTGGAAGCGTTTCTCTCGGCCTGTAGGGGGCAGCAGAGACGAGTTCAACAGAGATCTGTCACCTCCATCGTAATGTGACTGTCCTATTTTCAGCGTCGCAAAGATCGCATTGTGTAACATTTTAATAGCTTACGTTTAACAGAGTGTAATTTATAATTGTCGGCATAGATAAAGGGAATTGCGATTAGATTATTTTCCATTGGCGTCACTGACAATAGACTGACAGTAACCGCGTCACTGACAATAGACTTTCAACCGGACAGGTTTTCCAAAACTATAAATGGTTTAATGATCTTTGTGAAATCATTATCTCTGACCAGTAATGATAAGCAATTTTCATCAAAGCCACTGTCATGTGACACCAACAGTGTTGTCCTGTGAGGAAAGCTGTGTTTCTATTCGATGAAATCAAAGTAGATTTTGGATGAGAATAAAGATTTAACTGATAAAGAACTTGCCAAGATGTTTCCTCATATCAGGGGAATTTCCTTACAGGCACAATATGGCCATTCATAAATACACTGCTTGCACGACAGGTCTGTCCCTTCAAACAGCACTGGTTTGTGTGTTTACATGTGTGGAAAAAGGTGTATGCAAATAGCCAAGGTGTGTGTCTGTTAATGGGGTGTGCGTGTGAAGGAAGCATGTTTGTACATGATGTGTTTTTGGAAATGTAAATACAATACGTCATGGCGGCCTGTCACCGCCGTTATTCTCTGCTGTTTGTTATCTTATAAGGCAAAAAAAAAAAAAGACCATATAAGAAAATATGGGTAGTACGGGCAGTGCGGTTAGCAGGAGCTAACTTAGCATTGGCAGTTTCTCCCTTATGCCGGTGTGAAGCCCGGATAAATGCTTCAGGAATGGCATCCGCCGTAAAAATTTGCCAAAAAACAAAATGCAAATCACCATAAATAAGAAAATGATTGTTACCATTGTGATAATACTTGTCTCTTGTTACTTGTTTGTTGCTGTAAATAGAATAAAATGTGAAAATACTAATACATTTCACACATGTTCTGGCACCTTTATACACATAAAATACTAGATCATAATCTCCCATTTTGAAAACTATACTAGGGACTTTTATAATGCAGTTTTCTCTAAATGCACTTTCAAACTGGTTCTGTACTTCTTGTTTATTCTTGCTATGAAATCAAGCCAAGTCACGTGAGAAGAAGCCACCGAGCGACGCTGCCACCAGAGCTGCACACAAGAAAAACACAAGTTATTCACTGTGAAAGGAGTATAACGTGGGCTTATTTTAGCAAATACAAGAAAGAATGAATATTCTTTGCGAATGTCCCCACCCAGAGAGAACTGGACTCCCTTGTATAAAATATAGCTTTTCTTTGGTATCGGGAACATGCGTGAATGTTGACGTTACAACTGCACTAATGAACATCTCCAAATTTCAAATGTCACATACATGCATAGTGATGTGTTCATCAATAATCCTCACAGTTATTCTCGGCTCTACAGAGCCTTACAGAATAGATAAGTTCAATGAATCAAAATTACAAGCAGAGTCAAAGCACAGAAAATCCATTAGTTTTAGTGAACTGGATTTCAAGTGAAGGTTTATGTTGCTGCAATTCAGTAATTGTCTTAATATGCAATAACTTAGTGACATTTTGCAGCAACTTATGTGATGGAAGATGCCCCTGTTGTTTTGTGTGTAATTGAGATAATTAGATGTGAACATATACAGCATATAACCATATTTAATGTGTCAACAAAAGTTAAGCGGCTGCAATTCTTGCTAAATACAGTATTTAGATGTTTCCAGGTACGTTGAAGACATAAATCACATTGCGTATTGAGACATGTCTTACGGTTTAACATGCAACCATGCATGCACATATGAACTTCAGCACGAAACACAGACATGCCTTAGAACACCTGACAGGTGCAGGTGTGGTCTGCTCCGAGACATGCTATCTTGACACGCTAACTCATTCTTAAATCTGAGCTCCGTGCCTGAGGCTGAGTGCTAAGCACCCGAGTTTACTCCCCTGGAGCCTGTTCCTCTTCCCGTCCTTGGGCACTCCCTCTTCCGATTGATGGCCGACTTCTGTCACTCTGTTCATAATA
Source organism: Brachionichthys hirsutus (assembly GCF_040956055.1). Taxonomy (NCBI): domain Eukaryota; kingdom Metazoa; phylum Chordata; class Actinopteri; order Lophiiformes; family Brachionichthyidae; genus Brachionichthys; species Brachionichthys hirsutus. Next base: position 432,504 of record NW_027180342.1, read on the forward strand.
GCGCTGCTAAGCAGCCTGAGAATATGAGCGTTTCTGATGAGCAATGGAGATATTATCTGTGTCAAAAGCATGCCAGCTGTCCCTTGATCATTGTGTATGGTCTGTTATTAAGAAATGTCTTTAAGAACCATTGCACGAAGCTCTTCCAGAAGGATTGATTCCTTAATGAAGAGCCACATAACATTATTTATTATGAAATGTTTTCTGCAAACTGTCATTGGTAGCATGTTTGAGAGTCTGTGTTGTTTAAAGTTATAATTGTTTTTATTGCGAGAGTAAACCGAGCTTTACCTTTGCCTATTATGTCGTAGTTTTTGTTTTGTTTTGAGGAGTTGAAAGTTTCCACTTGGCTTCAAATTCAACATTACAGTTGCATTTCATTTGTGTTGTTAGAACAAACTTGGATAGAAAAATCTGAGAGGGCAATTAATGGCAGCACACTCTGTAAACTCCCCAGGCCTGAGGCACTTGAGCTCATCCACCTTGGCTTCCTCTGCTATTTACAAGCTTTTTGCATACAGACAGCAGAGCCAAGAGTGTGAAAAACCGGATGAGCAAGTCTGCAGCTCTCAATTTCTTTCATGAAAAAGAGTGTTCCCTCTGGTTTAAGACTTGTGTTGCGTGAGGACAGCAATGTCATCTCTGTCGACCTTCTGACCTGGCTTGTGGCACTTTCACAGCTTGTCTTTTTTTCTAATTTGATGTTTAGGAGCATGCAGATTCTCGAGGACAGGCATCCACATATGTGTATGTGTGTGCGCGTGAAACTGCCTATTTAGATTATCTTTGCATGAGAGACACATGCACAGTGATTATCAACACAGAAAATAAAACCTCCAACCCCTTACGGTGTCAGAGTTGTAGTTAACTTTAAAAATACATGTGGGCTCCGGGGAAAGATGTTGCAGGGGGAAAAAAGAACACTCTAAAGAAGTCATTTATATCTGTGTGGAAACGTTCACATCACACAGTGAGTTGGGACTGGGAGTGCCGATGGTTGCCTGTATATACTATGGAGGGATACAAAAATGACTTTGTCAAGGTTGAATGTTATACACAAAAACATGTTTCCACAAGCAAGCGCCAAGAGAGGCCAAGACTTTCATCAGGGTGTTCTGCCAACTATGTGAATTCCTGAGATCTCCCAGGGAAAGATGACGGATACCCTCCAAGATCTACTCGACATTCTGGTATCGTCATAGATGGGATTCATATTTTTGGGAAGATCGGGACACACTAGAAAGGGAGCACAATTAATGGAGATCAATGGCCTGAAGCACTATTAGGCAGTCAGATATGGTTCCGCTTACATCACAATGGTGCCGCATGACTTGCTATAACCCTGACAAGCTTTTACCAGTAGGCGTGAAAGTTGAACTGGATGGGACAAAGGGATTTTCATTTAGATTAATCCCAATGTCTCTGTGGTGAGTCAGACACTGTACGTGCCAAAGAAATACAGAAATGACTGCATGGACATGGAATCATGCACAACAATGGGCTTTCAACACAATAAACAACTGTTGACAACTGTGCCAGTGTTTGTCTCCCCTGAAGTGAGCCAGTGTATGCCGAAATTAATTCAACTTGGTTTACTAGGTGCTGCCTAAATACAAATTTTGTCTTAAAGTGGTCTTATGATGTCATTAAAACCATAAAAGAGTAAAATGAGATATGCAGCAGACTATTTGTTACACCAAGGCTGAAAGACATGTGCTGTACTCATGCGAGAAAATCTGTGTATCTGCGGGCGTTGATGATTCAATAAAAACGCCCACCAAATGCTAAAGCAGCTTCATGATTTCCCACATCAATGACAGAATGTTTTAAAATTACACTGGTAAATATACAAAAATAATTTGTCGATCACAGAACAGCAGACTCCTGTCAGCTTCGAAGAGTCTTGGAGAGTTAGCTATTTTCCCTTGGAAGTTGGCAGAGCATAAAACAGAGTGAATAAAGTATTATACAGAATATTGTGTAAGAAGACATGTTTTTGCTAGCATGCAAATAAAATGCTGTCCACTGCTGTGAATATTTGGTGCTAATTGTGTCAATCTGGCACTGATGGATCTGTACATATTGGTAATGGATTATATGGCTCTGTTGGCGATTCTGCAATGCAACTCATGAGTGTTGTTCCCAAAATAAAATTAACTTTGCTGTCACACAAGTGGAGTGTTTGCAGTATTACAGATTTTGGCTATAAGCTACTCATTGAGTTAATTGAGCCTAAATGGTGGCATCTTTGTGATTGGTGTACGACTGACGTTTAGGGCAAGCAACCTCAAACAGGCCATTCATTAGTCCTTTGCACGCAGAACTTTAATGGCATTTTTACTTTGTCTCGTACACACACACACACACACACACACACACACACACACACACACACACCACAATTTGATGCATTCGTCATAACACTATGTTTCCAATTGAATTCATCACAACATCTTTTAGCCTATTACACAATGTCAGCCGTGTTTTGTCGACACAATAAACACGGTGATGTTTGAAAATCAACTCTCACAATGACACCCTGCCAATCATTTCCCTGCCAAACCCATAATTGCAGCATCCTCCTGCTGCAGTGACGTGGGTTCATAGAGTGTTCCCATCCTTCAAAACAAATACAAGTTGCAACATCTCTTGCCAACGCTGTTTGGTTTTACAATGACAGTTAATCTCTTCCGTCTGCTTCCTAGTCAGCTGTTGTGAGAAAAACGGAGACAAACCACAAGTGGGTAAAGGTGATGGCATGCGGACTGACCACTAAATCAACCAATGGCACTCATGAATGCAAAATATCTCCTTGGAGCAGTCTGCTTTACCCTTGTGTTTGTGTAATGCCAGTACAATACTCATTTCATTTCTAAGGCTCATGCATGCACACTAACGCACTCACAGAGACTGTTGCAGAGAAATGGATTCATAGACACTTAGAGACACAAATGCACAGCACAAGCATCTCAAATTGTTTTTGGCCCAGGGGGACTGAAAGTTCTCTGGCGTGATGCTGGTATCTATGATATTGTAATTTTTCAAGTGGCCTGCTTTTGAAAACAAACTGGTAATTTAATTAGAGCTTGGCAAATGTGCAGATGCCAGTAGGATTGCCAAGCGACTCCCACTATAATAAAGGTAATGCTAATACAGCAGCCGCATGGCAGTAGCTGCAGAGCAACATTACGGCACATTTACTCATTTTTCAGCCCAAAGATAAGGACCTTGACTTTTGGAGAATTGTGTTTTTCTATGTAACATTTCTCATTTCTTGTGAACACCTATAGTTGCTCAGATTTGACACCTGCTTGAGACACTGTTTAAGTGAGTTCATGCTGTTTAAAATGTCATTAAAAGTACTTTGATGATGTGCTTGCACAACAAAACAGTACAATATAGATTATATATATATATAGAGAGAGAGAGAGAGAGGGAGCCTGGTACAGAATTAAGTATTGTTTCATGTAATGTTTCATTTCATTATTATTATTATTATTATTAAACTGCGTATTTGATGGAAATACATCCCCACTCTATCTCAACTGTTGTCTGTATAGTAGTTACATGTTAGGTACGTATTTCAAAATGTGTTGACTGAGAAGACAACCAAAGATGTAACTCAGCTTTCCCCATGACCGGCTAATAAAAATACTAAGTGGATGTTTTGATTTGGTTCAGTAACAATCACAGCAAATGTGTCTTCTGGAATCTACAGGTGCAATAAGAATAATACGTGCCTGTCAAACTTTTCTCTTGATTTCTTTTCTGCTGTATTACATTAGGTATTTATTCATCATGTAAGTAACAAGAAAATGGGGACAATTCTCAAACAGCAAATGGCAAAGAAAATTAGCTGACATGTCAAGTATTTGTTGTTAGAAGGACAGAAGTTGGCATGTCTATGTCCCTTCAATTGCCTGTCATCCTCACAAAATTGCACCTGACACCTTACTTTCTCTGTTGCCAAGCCATTTGGGTCTGTGAATCGCTCCTATTCCAGCATTCCCTAAGACAAATTTTCTTTAGGAAACCCTGCCAGTCGCTAACGCCCCAGACAGCACAGCTCCCAGGATGATGGAAGAGAACTTAGGAACTAGTACCGTAAATGTTGCCACTGAGAGGGATGTTTGTAATGTCCTTCATTTTTTTTGCTACTGCAATGGATGGATGGCAAAGTAATTTAACCTTATATTTCCCATTATTTTAGTTCTGAGAAAATAAAAACTTTGTGTAAACTCTTTTGAGATTATAGCGAGCCAAAGTCATGGTGGCAAATACAGGCTGCTGACCAGCAGTCGTAGCTCAGTGCAATCTCCTATTCAGCATTCCTTCCATCTCTGTTTGTCCAGTGTTCCTTGAGCGTTCTACATTCTAAGTCAAATCAGCATTAAATCAAACAATGTTTTCTTTGTGAGCCTGACAATCCGTTAAAAAGCTGCAAGCACAACAATCTGGGTACTTAGGTAAAGCTTCTTAACTTCGTTTAATCCGTATTCATAAAGCGCACCACCACTCCTTGTTGGACCGTTTCTACCAAACATCTGCCTTTTTCAGTTCAAGCAAGTTCCACTGGTCAGAGCCGTGCTCTGCCCTGACGAGCGTCTTTGAGATTGAAAATGGTCTAAAATTGTTCCTATGGAAATGGTCAGCTGAAACATGCTGGAATTTTTCTTGTGGCATTGTTTGGTCAGGTGTCCTGGGCTAAAAGTCGCCCACTGGGTGACTGGTAAAAACAAAAGTACAACAATGGTTGGAATACTTTGCAGTTTGACCTCCAGCGCAGAGTCAGTCATGCAAAACAGAAGACAGTCTCTTGGACGTATGTGTGGATGTACACACTACCAACCTATGATCAGCTGTGAACACTTCCCCTTTGGGACTCATGCATAATGCAGATTATATAATGCAAACATGATGGATTGTGGGAAGCTGATACACAGTTACTCCAGGTGAGGAGCAAAGCAACAAACTTTCCACTTATAAAAATAATTGATAGACAGTTAAATTGGATTTGTGATTTATTGTACATCATAGTTTTAAGGCAACATCAGTGGAAGGGTGTGATGGATTCATCCCAAGAGCATAATACCTATTCCCCAGCAGTCAAATCTATAAAATGCTTGACGTAGGGAAGCAAATTAAGCAAATAGTTCATAAAACAGCAACAGAGTCAAATGCTGGAAATGTTGCTAATGAAATAACTCGCCTGGCCTTTGGCATTAACAGATATCAATTCAATTCTCTTTGGAACTGCGTCACCGTAAATGCATCTTTACGTTCTGCACACTAGTGCCTCATTGCATGCATCAATGGGCCAAACAAGTTGTCTTCCTGCCAAAGAGAACAGCGTGTCCTGAGTATAAGTCTTGAATGACAGACAGAGAACTCGTTTTCAGGCAGCTGCTGTCATTCACAAAAACGTTTTCATTCACCTGTGCCTATGGGTGTGTCCTCAAGAGTGTTTATGTGCTCATTGTGTAACCTGTTGCTTAAAGGCCCTGAAACATGGATAGCTGCAGAACTGCATCATAATCCCTCTGTTCGGTGTCTATGTTTACACACATTGTGTACTTTAATTAACAGTCACATCTTTACCATTACATTTAGAGACAACATGCATTATTGTGCTTTTTGTTTTTATATCTCTCTTCATTTTGGCCATTTGTCATAAATTCTCATGCATAGCATTCTGAAAAGACTCTCACACTGTTGCAACTGTTGCAACATATCTTAACCAAAAATATCATGTTGACAGAAAAGTGCTATTTAGATGTCATTTCAGTTCATTGTTCTAAAGTCATGCTGAATTAGTTGGAGTTCAAAGTGGCAGAATTTCACATTTACACACTTTAATTCAAGCGCAAACAAGCTCCTGGGGCATATGGATAAAATTTTTGATTTCACATTCATGTAAATCTTTATAGTCCATTTCATTAATGGCCACATTATACACACTGGTTTGTATATCTTATTTTACAATCATGAGTATTTCATAAGAATCCTTTTACAGATTACAGACTTTACCTAGCTTCATTATCTCCCAAGTCTTTTGCACATACACATAATCAAGATACACTGGATGATTCCAGTTTAGTAATACTTGTGTCTCACCCAACACCATACACTTGAATTACTGTGTGATTAGAAATTGCAGTATTAGACCAAATATAGAGTATACTCAGACACAATTAAACCAAATCCTAACATAATCAGTAGGCTGACAATAGATTTTGGATAAACTAGTAGATATTTGACATGCTATCATTCCAATTAGAATATTTTAAAAATGCCATAATAGCAAAAGTATTCTCCATTTATGGCTATGAACATGCATCTATAATATAGGAATCATCAGATCATTCATACCTGGCATGAAACTTGGCTGACCCAATCACATGAACAACTCTGTGCACATCAATTCTCAGCTCGAATAATCATGCAGTACACAAATTATGTCCTAGATTATTGGTTTTTGAGTTTTTGTTTCTTTAACCTGTGCAAATAAATACCTGTCTGTGGAAGAAGAAGACATAACTTTATTGGCATAATGAAAGAAGTTAGTTCAAATGTCATTTATAGCATTGGTTGATGTTACAAAAAGGAAACAAAACACCTTTAAAAACAACTTCAGGGGATCTTGCTGTAGCTAGTTAAGATCAACAGTGGAATCAGTTGAAATCGAGGGCACACTGTCAAACATCTGCTGTTTACTTTGGCAGGTAACCAGACACCTGATTTTGCATTACAATGAATCAAGACAGACAACCAGTAGTTTTAAGAATGCAGGTTACTTCTGTTGTTTGAACATCAACACATTGAAACCAGACTGTTCTGAATCCTTTTCCCACGATCAGAGACAGTAATTAACATTGCCAGTGTAGTTATCTCTCTCTCTCTCTCTCTCTCTCTCTCTCTCTCTCACACTCTCTCTCTCTTAACCATGACAGACAAAAGACGGCGTTCCTATATAGATTCAAGATACTTTATTATCATTATGCGAACATAATAAAATCGTGTGAAGGCCCACGGCTTAAGGCACACATCATAACATAATCAAAATCAGAAACAAAAACTAAATTCTCTCTCAATATATATAATATATATATATTACAAAATATATATAAATGATATTATTCCGACCGCATCAAGGGATTGCATCGATTCCTTCTAAATTTGTCCCTCTTGATTAAAAATACAATGTTCTCAAATCTGTACAATTTACATACGTGTAAGTTATTTCTAGTGTGTTTTAAAGAATAGGACAATAGAAAATAGAAGCAGACTGACCTTCCAGGTATGCAATGTGCAAGTAATTGTGCATTAAACCTGCATTTTTTCCAATTACCAGAAGTGCCAGTTTTGAAAATGTATTTTAGCCTCATGATGAAATGACCGAATATCTTGCTTGATTTATTATCACAAACTACATACCGGTACTCATCTACTCAAACTATTTCATCATCTTCGCATAGACTTTGGGCAGATCACATATCAGGAGTTGTACTTTCTCTGTGTGTGAATTAACCACTAAAACCATAAGGAAGAAACAAAAATCCTACTATAACGCAAATTGTTGTGCAATATTGGTCACCCTGTGGGTGAATGTGATGAGTCATTGCTGTTATGCAATGGTTAGAGTTGTAGTATTGTTTCCTGACAGAGGAAGTGGAGACACATTTAAATGGTGAAACATGCCACATGTAATGATATTGGACAGTCTTTTCATCTGCTTGCGCAGAGAGAACATAATCATACAGTAGGTCGTGATGTAATAATTAAACATTTGCTTAACCTTTTCAGTCTTATTAGACAAACAACAGGGATTAAGGAAAAGGATGCAGTGCCACTGAAACAGGAAACACTTGTTTTGATTGGGTGAGTGTGTATTTCCTGAGGCTGGTGCTCATGTCTTCTTAACTACGTATCATAGTATCATATTAACCATTTTTACTCTAACATTCATGCAGTCAATTGAGAGTCACCGATGTGGTGGGAGAAAGCTGGAGAAGCAAAAGGGAACCCACACAAACATGTTGCGAGCATACAGACTTTGCACAGGTCCTCAACTGGATTGGTGCCGTAGACCGCCATCGTGCTGCTCCTTCAAAATTGAGTGGTTCCATTTTTTGTGCACACTAATTACCTAAGGCAGAGGTTATGTAATTATCGACATTGATTTCTTTGCTTGTCTGTCTGTTTGATTTGACAATCCAGGCAATAGGGCTTCAGAATTTGTTCCTCAATATCTCGGTTGATTATTGATCAATGTTTTGGGAATTTCACACAGTCATGTAGGGTGGGGACTTCTATCCTACCACTAAATTTTATTCGGATCGTATCCGGACTGCGAATACTGTCGCGACTTTTCCAAAAATAGGGGTATTCATTGCATTTAGCAGAATTATGGAAAAACTACTGGATGGATCTTGATGAAAAAAATCCGAAGATACCTGTCTGGATGCAAAAAAATATCTGGACTTTCCCATTTACTTATAATGAAAAAAATATATTTTAAAATATGCATTCAATTTACTCACCAAAAATCACAGTCATAAAGGATGAGGTCAGGAAAAAATATTACATTTTAACAATAAAGCCCATTTATGGATTCAAACATCTGTTAAAAATACACATAAACTCTGATTCACTTTTACTTTTCATGGTTGGTGTATAAAGACACCAAGAACAATCTAGAACCTTTTGATGATGATCCAGATCACCATGTGGACGGTGTAAATCCAATTAGGATTTACACTCGGGTTTCTTCTCTGTCATATGTTAAAATCTCCCACCAAGCCTCAAGAAGACTCAAATAAACTCCCCCAACTCTCTCTCTCTTCCTTTGAGTGAGGATTTTTCACAAAGCATTCCTGCGTCATGATTGCCATCTTCATACTGAGGACCTAACAAGCTACTAGATCACTGCCCCAACACATGCTGGCGGCGCGGAGCAGTCAGTTATTGGCTCCTTTCTGCACTTTTTTCTGCTTCTGCCTGGATTGCATAATATATACATGCGAAAGTACACAGAAGGGCGGCGTTTTTGCTTATCCATTATGCTATTACTGTGCCTGCAAAACACACAAGACGTCACATCACAGACCAACAATTGTGAAAGTGCACAAATAATGTTACTATGCACACAACAATCCACGTTTCATGCTTGCAAACATACACACACACTTCCCTGTACTGCACATACACAAGGCTATACACTTCCTTCTATCTGCCTGATTATCACTTGCTGTGTTGCATAAAAGAGCATTTTGAGGCGCAGAGGGATCAGATGTTGGACTCCTTCACAACATTGCTGCTGGTAGAAAAGGAAGGCATGACACTGAGTAATTTACACCACTGTCCAGTAGCTAAGTCAGCAATATCAGCCAGGATGTCCTCATCCAGCCTCAGTTCTCCCACTAAGCGTAATACATCCAGTGTGTCTGAGCTGGCATGCACAAATGATTAACTGGTGGCAAAGAGAACTGATTAAGAAGATAAAGCTTGGCACACAATAGCCTCAGTGCTACACATGTACCTGCATAAACAACGCTTCCTCACGCAAGGGAATTATTCACTCCTGTCAGTCATTCTGTTTTTTCATTCTGACACTCGCCCCCTCAACAAGAGAGTGTCTTCAGAGCGGAAGACGAGCAATTTGTTCAACACACACACAAATGAGCAGATTAAGTCTTTTGTTTTTGTTGCCTTCGCATTGAGTTAGATTTTGAGTCGGAATATAATCTGTAGAAATGGCTCTGGGTCACAATGACACAATGCATGAAAAAACTGAGCTGTGGTCTCATAAAATAGATTTTTTTGTAAGCAGTAAAACATTAATAAGTACTATAATACACAGCTAATACAGGCCAAAAGCTGGTGAATCAGTAAAGATCAATTCTGTTGATTTAGTTGATAGTTTTGCAGTTGGGGCTTAACGACACTCCCAAGTGTAACATTGAAACAAGTTGGGTTTAGAAACCATTATCATGCATTATCAGGTGGCGTGTTGGCTGTTGGTTTCCGATCATTGATGTCTGATGAGAACATTACTTGTTTTCCTTTCGTCCCTTTCAGTTCTCTCCCCACCGTGCTGGCTATTTGCAGGGGAAAACATTTAGACACCTGCATTGTGGGAGCAATCCCAGATTTTTTTTCTCTCATTATGAGGAATCTCAAGTGTCAACAGCTTGACAGCAGTTAAGCAAGATTTATCCGATGTAGCCACAGTATATGAATCGAGCAGAGGAACTTGCTCAACAGCCTTCATGGATCCAAACTGCCATTCATGAAAAAATATATACAGCTTTCCTCTATCTTCCTGTTACAACTGTCATAATTAAATAAAATGACTTATTTTCTTTATAATTTAATACGTCTCCTGGTTAAATATTACATAATAAAGGTGAAATTGACTGGTTTGTCATTGACCTTATAAGATGTCTCCTCACACTTTGGCTCATAACAAAACATCAAAATCCAGGTTGAATCCTGCACAAGCTGTACTATCCATAAACAAGCAGACCTGTTGTTGCTGCAACAGGTCTGATGTTGGAAATGACATGATCAACAACATGGTATGACGAGAGCACCTGACCAGAAAACAGTTTCCTGAGGAATCAATGTTAAGCAGGAAGAAGGAGCTCAATGTTGATATTTCACTCCATTCAGTGAAGCTGAAGATAGAGAGCATCTCATCCCCATTATTCACCATCAGGAACCAGAGGAAGAGGCCATGATGTTTATTTGTGATGATGACATGCATTGATTAAACGTTTATCCACAGGATTCTGAAAGCAGACTAAATGGGACATCAGTGAGTCATGAGTTAACACCTCTGTGGATCAGAGTGTGAATAATGGTGAGCGTGCACAAACCGCCTCATCAATCTCCACGTACTGTAACAAAATATTTGTCCTTTGTCTGTCTGACAGATGATTTCCTTTTCTTTGTCATTTTTTTTTTTACAATAGAGTAGCCTCGCACGGAGGACAACCAGGCAGACATTGTCCTGTTGATACATTTCTTGCTGCTGTTTAAACCTGATTTTTTTGGCCCACCACCTATGAAAACAATTACTGTTGTCGTTGGTATCAGAACATCCTGATACAAGTCGTTTCAGATTGCGAAACAATCTGTTTTATTTTGTCATTTTTTTGAAGCTGCCGTATTTTGAGAAGCTTTAATTTTTGTTATTGCATTATTTCCCGTTCTTGTTTTGTTTCCTAATTTCTGCATGGTAGCTATATTGTATATGTATAATCCATGCGCAGTACTACAACAATGGAAAACCGGTCTATATATATATATATATACTGAATTTATCTTTATGCACATTAAGTTTGAGCTACATGAACAAGTCCTGGTGATTATAACCTCTTTTTGCCTCTGATGCATGTGACAACTTATTTCTCCGACCTCCTACTATTTTACACAACTTAGCGTGCGGTTAAAAAGGTCCCATGACCGTTTAGTTAGAAAAGGGTGACCAACACCTCCCTCAGCTCTTTCTGTACACAACCTCCCGACCCTTGGCTCTGTCCAGGCAAACATAGTCTGCACGCAATGCACAATGATTAACCCGTAGATCGTCTATTTGGAGAGGAATCACTCAATTGATTCTTGTCTGTCTGTCTCGTTCTCGCTCTCTCTCGCATGCATTTTCCTGAGCTAATATATTGCAGTTATATCCTACAACCTGTTGTTGTCGAGTAAATAATTTAAACATGCTACTACAAGCGAGCTTTTTACTTCATCATATCTATGGAAGTGTTTTTATTTGTGGGTGCATAGACCGTATGAAAATGGTTCTTCAGATAGATAGAAATATGTTGTATTTTTGGGGGGAAATGTTGCATTTCAATAAGGAATATTCTTGCCTGTTCATCACTTATGATATAGACATATCAGGGCTTACAGCGCCCTAGAACAAAAAGCACTTCAGGCTACAGTTACAAGGTTCCAGTAATGTACAGGTCACTATGCAGACAGTACTATTACTGCCTATGCAATAATACTAATAAAAAGATGTTTAAGTTGGATTACAATTTGCAGAATACATCTTTCCCTGTTTTTTTTTTTTTTTTAGAATACTCATTTGTATTTGTTAAGTTGTTTACTTATAGGTGGCAAAACTTACTTCCAAAATAATTAAACCTGATTCTTTTCAAACTCGTCTTGATTCTAATGGAGGAAGCAAATCATATTTGATTATTATAAATTTCCCAATTCCGCCAATTCACAGCAACTAACTTACTTCGACTGCATGCCTCAGTTTGTGGTTCCCACAAAAGGCATCAGAGTGAGTCCTCTTTGCGAAAATCACTCTCTGTGGATTTACCCGCACATGACGGGCTTTCTGACGGCCGGTTGGTTTGCAGCAGCAGAGAGGTTGCAGTCGGGGCAACGTATGTACGTGGATGCGCGTGCGCGTGCACGTATGTTGGCGCCGAAGAGGTTAATTTCCGCCATGCATGACTTGTTTTGCGTTCTCATAGAAACTAGAACAAACGTTAAAACCGTTACATTTATCTTATGAGAATAAATGTAACAATAATGACGCAATAAATGTGACATAAGACTGATCAGGGCAGAGAACACAGTGAATCACTGCACACTACTATTTTAAACATCTGGGGTGTAAAACAATTTCATTTCAAGCATGATTAGCATTTTTGCTGTTTTTCTATGCAGAACTACTATTTTTATTTGAAGCAAATCTTTAAAGCTGCATTGATCAATATTTGGTGAATAGAAGGCAGACGTTAGAGTCACATTCTCCTTACAACTCTATTTACTTTGCTGTATTTATTTGCTTCATCATCTAACTTTCAGTCTCAGCATTAGTTTAATGAGAGAACTAGAGAATCAAACATACATGCACAGTGGAGCCATAACCAAGAGCATGTGAGCTGTGTTCAGAGTATCCATCTATCTATCTATCTATCATCTATCTATCTATTTATCATCTATCTATCTATCTATCTATCTATCTAGCAGCTATCTATCTATCTATCTATCTATCTATCTATCTATCTATCTATCTATCTGTCTATCTATCTATCTATCTATCTATCTGTCTATCTATCTATCTATCTATCTATCATCTATCTATCTATCTATCATCTATCTATCTATCTATCTAGCAGCTATCTATCATCTATCTATCTATCTAGCAGCTATCTATCTATCTATCTATCTATCATCTATCTATCATCTATCTATCATCTATCTATCTATCTATCTATCTATCTATCTATCTATCTATCTATCTATCTATCTATCTATCTATCTATCTGTCTATCTATCTATCTATCTATCATCTATCTATCTATCTATCATCTATCTATCTATCTATCATCTATCTATCTATCTATCTAGCAGCTATCTATCATCTATCTATCTATCTAGCAGCTATCTATCTATCTATCTATCTATCATCTATCTATCATCTATCTATCATCTATCTATCTATCTATCTATCTATCTATCTATCTATCTATCTATCTATCTAGCAGCTATCTATCTATCTATCTATCTATCTATCTATCTATCTATCTGTTTTGTTTGTGCGGGTCATGCCTCTTCTCAGACACGCACGCATCCTAAAGGTTTCCTCTTCATGAGCTGCCTATTTACTTTCGGTTATGACACCTTCGTGATCCGCTGGAGTAGGGGAGGTGGCAGAAAGATGGATGACCGAGATATTTCCGCACGCAACTATTGTTATTGCAACAGAACGCACACAGGCTTCTGTCTTGCATAAGGATGGAGGGGGGGTTGCGGATGGGGGGGGCATTCACTCAGTTTCTATTCTGGTATTCACGCCTGGTAAGGAAGGGAAGGTGATCCGGTAACCCCCGACTCACACAGACACACACACGCACACGCACACACAGGCAGAGACACTCTGTTGTGTTTGCATGTCCTGTCATCTGAATACTGAGACCCTTATTGTCAATTGCTTTTTAATTTCTGTTTGGATTGCTTTACCATCGATTTGGATTATTAATTGTGTCATCGAGTACAGAAGTAATTACTGCAGAAAGAATACTTAGATCGTATTACAGTAAGAATTCTAATACCACAGTGTATATACGAGTATCTATGTGAAAGTTGGTAAATTTATATATTTCATCAAGTGTGTTTTATACTCCCGTGCAACATGAACTATTCTCCCCATTAATAATAATCACAAATTATTGCAATATAATGATAAAAATACAACACATATATGTGTATTAGTTACAGTGCTCCTCACTTTTTAATTAAAACAGTGTCAGTGTTTTAGTTCCAGGATTTTAGTCTAAAACCAGGCAGATTTCAAACAGGAGTTAAAAACAAACTGCAAGTACCGATACTTAAATACTGTCATTGACGTATATGTAGTATATAATCAAGTTTAGTGTGTATATGCGTCTCACTCAGCAGTCAGAGTGGTGTGCTGAATATAGTCATCTTACCCAATAGTTAGAGACGTTCTGTGTTGTTAAATTATCAAATTAAGTACTTTGACTGTATCACATGTTCCAAATGAGATCACACGTACTAGAAAAAAATAAACACAGTTTAAAAGAGCATGAGATTGTGTGTGAAAATATATTGCAGCTTTATATTCTTGCCTGCAACGCAGAAGTCAGATATGCTCCGAGGTCTCAGATTCTGGAAAAATAGTAGAGGCACAGAATCCAAGTTGTTTGTAGTCCAGTGTGAAGTGTCCACAGTCAGTGATGGTTTGCTGAGCGTGGAATCCCTGAGCTTGATTGGCTGGCTGACTCGCTTGACCTGAACCCAAAAAGAATCTGTGGGATATTGTAAAGAAGAAGATGAGACACCAGATCCCTCAATGCAGATGAGCTGAAGGCCGTCATCAAAGCAACCTGGGTTTCCATAACACCTCTGCCACAGGCTTAATATATCTGATTGAGATCATGAATATCATAATGAATATTCTTGTTTTTCATAATAATTTGCCTATATCTGTAAAGAAAGTGGAAAATGGGCATCTGTTCCGCCTCAGAATGGAATCAACTCTTCTTTGCTCCAAAATCAGACCCTGCAAAAAAAAAAATCAAATACATTCACAGCTTTTTGAAACCAACAAACACACAAATAAAAACAGTAATCACAAAACATCCTTCAAACCTTGTAGGTAATTTCTTTTTTTTTTTTTTTTGTCAGGGTGAAGGTGTTACCATGATCAAAGATGTTCATAAACTCAATATGGGTGTAAGTATACATCTTTATTCAAAAAGTTCTTTAGTTGTTGGATTTCACATGTTTTTACAAAAACTAAAGAGTGAGCACTGGATTTATTAAATGCAGAAACAAACTATAAGTAATTATTTATTTTGGGGGGGGATTGGAAGTTGCAATTTGTTTTCATCAACATGTTTTGCAAAGGATGTATAGCTTCCTGAAACCCTATGGAGGTGCTTTCATTCATTCAGGTCATGTTAAATCATGAATACCTGCACAGAGTACAAACGACCTCCTGACAGCGGCGGTATGCAAAGAGAGACTCTCGCACGGTGAAATGGAGATACACACCTGTTCTGAAGGTAGATGCGTGACAGCCTCTGCGTGAGTAGAAACTAACAACCTTCACAGTCATTACATCTGCTTTTATGTCCTGTTTAAGCGTGATTGCCGTGAGCAATGCATTTTTCCTGTTCTACGCCTCCTATTCCTTTGAGATGGACACACCACAGTGTCATCATGTGCATCCTGACATGAACCACCACTGCAACATGGTCTCTGCACACAGCGTCCACAGCGGCACTGCTTCTCACTTCCCCATAGTAGCATGTAATCTTTTTAAGACATAGAAGGTTACCTCTAAATCTCCTACAAAGGGCTAATATCCACCACCTTTAGCTCCCTTACTTCTAAAAAAAAAAAAGAGAAGTTGTCTCCCTTTAATATTTATTTATTATTGTTTTTTGTGATGTGAGGACCAATAAGGGCCGTGACCTATTGGGATTTGACACACCCTCCTGCAGCCTGTGCACTCTCTGAGAATGCAACTGGCTCTATATCCAGGCAGACATGGAGAGACTTATTTTTCTTTGGGATGATTTCTTCAACAAGTTATATAATCACGCACAAATAAAAAATCAACCAAGTGAGGATCATATATGAATAGAATCAAATGTATTGTGTTTCATTTCATTGGAGTAAAACCAGTCTCACAACAGATGTGCCCATCGCATGATTTAATTTGAATTTAATTTAATTTAATTTAATTTAATTTGAACAGAGTTCTTTAATGCTGCTGTGCTTGTGTCATTGATCGTCAGTTATAAGGCAAGACAAGATAAAAATGAGATGAGATGAGAAGAGATTAGACAGATAGGATAAGATAAGATAAACATGAGTTTAAGGCTCTTTAAGGGAGAGAGAAAGTGTGACTATACTTCATGTCGTTCTGTAAGTTACTGTTCTTAAAACCTCTTTTGCCAGTTGGTGGGTTCTTCCTGTGGAACTGCCCCACTGTGTTGCATGACTCCAGGGAATGAAGCCTGACTGACAGATTGCATGACTCCAAAGCCCCAAGATCATTGTTACAGAAGCCATATCGCACGAATATGCGTATTTTCGTGCCCAAGCAAGGGGGGGGGGGGGGGGGGATCTCGCGTCCTGCGCTTTTGTTCTGTAAATTTAAGACCCTTGTCTCCTTTCCAGAAGCTGCTGCCTTCGCGTGACTTGACCGAGCAGATTTAGGATTGTCCAGAAGGAGACCCTCCCCTCTGAATGGCAGCTCCGCTTCTCACGCAACCTGCAGCGCCAGAGGCGCAGTTCCAAGGCGCACGGCAATAATCCCTGGAGAGTTGACACGGAGAGACTCGAACCTGCACGCATGATGCAAAACGAGTTGAATGTCAAATTTTAAAAGACACAGTTGTGAATTAATTGATTTTTTTTTGTGTGTGAATTAATAAATGGCTAACGTAATTTAACTGGTCTTCATGTTGCTGATATTCGACCCTCATCAAGAACCCCCACATACAGGAACAAACATACTGGAACACATAAAAAAGTATTTTAATTTTGAGTTTGAAGTTGTCTTTCCTTCCTAAATATGTGTCTTTCGTTGCTTGACATTCCAACGTGTTCAGCTTGTTGTCCATGAAGTTTGGAATCTTCTTTGTTTTTGTAATTTCTTTCTCTGTAATTGGTGAAATAAAAATAAAAAATCAAGTATGTTTGTCTTGCATTTCACGTCAGGTTAGCGTGTGATAGGAGATGAAAGGGTGTGAAAGCCGTGCTGTTTCTCGATGCATGTCTGATTAGGAAATGCTCTGCGAGTGTGAAGGGTTTAAAAGAGGACAAAGACGAATTGAACTTATCTATCTCTGCAGGGCTGCGCGGTTAACCCCCCCCCCCCTCCGAGCATCCTCTTCAAAGGGGGGGGGGGGGGGGGTGAGGGCTGGATCACTCAGCTCTCACGCAACTCGTCAATGTTTAACTGCAGCGGGGAACAGAACAGGTACACGCACGAACTGTTGTCACGACATGCACCTGACTGGGAAGTTGCGTCTTTGATCTTAGTCCCGTGGACTAAATGAAATAGATTTTAGAAGAAAGCAAAGAAAAAAAAGCACGTTTAACTTGTTGGTCAATATTTTTCGAAAAGGAAAGTCCCCTGATGTTTACTTTGAAGTTTTCGTTTTGTCACGCGAGAGTAATCCGTTTTTTTTCTTCCTAAATTCACCAATCTATCTAATCTATATCACATTGCACGAGCATTTCTAACAAAATATCGATTCAAATCAGTTTGAAATCACGTCACTAGCAAATAATTAAATTAGAGCTAGAGAGAGAAAGGGAGAGAGAGAGGGGGGGGGGGGTGATTACGTCACGAATTGCAGCCAATGAAACTGTTCAGCGCTCTATAAAGCAAGTCGTCATTCTCTGTTTTAGGAGCTGGACAATAACTCTCTACGTGAGATTTATACTATTTGGAAAAGTTCTTCCAGGTCCAAAGAATTGTTCCAGTTTTTATACTTCACTGAGGTAAGACACATATATTATCGCCTACCTGTTAATAAGCATGCATGCATTTGGTGTTTGCAGTTGCAGCTTTAATAAGTGTTTTATCATGAGATTGAGTTTTTGGTTAGTGACAAGAAACTTTATATTGCTTGCTGCTTTGCATCGCCTGCCTCTTGTAAAGCATGCTTTTGTACAGAATGCGAGTCTGCAGAATCCGAACAAACACCGTCTTCAATTACTCTAAACTTTGTGGTGCATGTTGCACAACATCGCTCTTCAATACCGTAATGCCCCTCCTATCTCATTTCCAGGTAAAGTAGAGAAGCTGAAAAAAGAGCTGTCATCATGGCCCTAATGATACTGCCGTTAATTGGATCGGTGTCTGTATCTGAGAGTTTGGTGGCTATAACAACAGTCTGTCTGGTCTACCTGATTCTCAAATTTTTCCGCACTGAGATTCCTGCGGGCCTTCGTCGCCTTCCTGGTCCAAAGCCCCTGCCAATCATTGGGAATGTGTTGGAAGTCGGCAGCAAACCTTACCTGAGTCTCACCGCCATGAGCAAGCGCTACGGTGATGTCTTCCAGATCCAGATCGGTATGCGTCCTGTGGTGGTGCTGAGTGGCATTGAAACAGTACGACAGGCTCTCATCAAGCAAGGGGAAGAGTTTGCGAGCAGACCTGACCTGTACAGCTTCAGGCACATCAACAATGGCACAAGTCTGGCTTTCAGCTCAGATCAGGTTGGAGTGTGGCGAGCCCGCAGGAAGCTGGCCTACACTGTCCTGCGTTCCTTTGCCACGCTGGAGGGCACGACCCCAGCGTACTCCTGCATGCTGGAGGAGCACATCTGCAAAGAAGGAGAGTATCTGATCAAAGAGCTCAACACCGTCATGGAGGCTGATGGTAGTTTTGACCCCTTCCGCTACATTGTTATCTCCGTTGCCAACGTGATCTGTGGAATGTGCTTCGGCCAGCGCTATGATCACAACAACCAGGAGCTGCTCAGTATTGTGAACCTCAGTGATGAGTTCGTACAGGTGGTGGGCAGTGGCGGTAACCCAGCAGACTTCATCCCCATCCTTCAGTACCTGCCTAGCACAACAATGAAGAGGTTTATGAGACTCAATGCCCAGTTCAGTGCCTTTGTGAAAAAGCTTGTCACCGAGCACTATGCCACTTTTGACCAGGTATGCCACAGGATGAATCGCACATAGTTTGTCTTGCTCCATATTTTGTAAAACAAGCCTTAACTTGCCTCTTTTTCTTACATTCATTTTTCTTTCAGACCCGTATTCGGGACATCACAGATTCCCTAATCGATCACTCTGCGGACAGAAAGCTGGATGAGAACTCCAATATAAAGATATCCGATGATAAGATTGTAGGAATTGTCAACGATCTGTTTGGAGCTGGTGGGTTGAAATAATGTAGATACAGAATGATTTCATCAATAATGTCCTCACAGAGGTGTCTTTTGACTTCTAGGTTTTGACACCATCTCCACTGCCCTGTCCTGGTCAGTGATGTACTTGGTAGCTTATCCCGAGATACAGGAAAGGCTTTTTGACGAAATTAGTAAGTACAATTCACGCACACTTAATATTTTTTGTATATTACATTTGTCTTTCAGGATGGTAAAGATCTGTTAATTACACAAGTGGCAATATATATATATATATATTACAGGATCAAACATGTTGGTGCTTTTGAGAATTGATTGCAATTTCTTTAATCAATTAAAAAGTGTGAGATGGGTTTGCAAACTTCATCTTCATCCTGAATTAATAGAAAACTATCTTTTCTCAATTCCAGAGGGCAAAGTTGGTCTTGAGCGCACACCTGTTCTGTCTGACAAATCCAACTTACCCTTTCTGGAGGCGTTTATCCTGGAGATCTTTCGGCATTCTTCATTCCTTCCCTTCACTATCCCTCACTGGTGAGTTTTACAATTTTTAGATGCACGAAAGTACAACAAATATTCATGAAACAAACAAAAATATAGCTATTTAAAAAACAAGTATTTATGTAATACAGATATGTAAATGTGAAAAATGTCCTAAAAAAATCTTCTTTTTCAGCACATCCAAAGACACATCTCTGAACGGCTACTTTATTCCAAAAGACACCTGTGTTTTCATCAATCAGTGGCAGATCAACCATGATCCGTAAGTTCTTTTATTATGCTTTTTTTTTTGGCAATGCCAAAAGGGTTGAATATGGCTGATATGTCAGAGCTGTCTGGCATAACCAGAAGATCTAGCCTTGTTAAAGCAAATAAAAGTTATTCAAGGGAACACCGCTGACAAATGCATGCAATCCACTGCTAATTTGTCCTGGAAGAGGACATTAATCCTCCAATTGATTGGGGACCTATGATCAACAGTTGTGTAATTTTTGTCTTCACACACTGTATTATTCAGAAAGCTGTGGAAAGATCCATCTACCTTCAATCTTGATCGCTTCCTGAATGCTGATGGCACTGAGGTCAACAAGATGGAGGGAGAGAAAGTGACTGTTTTTGGCTTGGGAAAACGTCGGTGCATTGGCGAGTTGATTGCACGAAATGAAGTTTACCTCTTCTTGGCAATCCTCATCCAGAGGCTTCAATTCCTCCCAATGCCTGGAGAGCCACTGGACTTGACCCCAGAATATGGTCTCACAATGAAGCACAAACGCTTCCCTTTGAGAGCCAATCAAAGAACAAGGAATGAGCAGTGACTCTATTCAGAATGTACCATATATCACTCAGAAAGTGGTATAAGTTGACTTTAACACTGTATGGAGCATAAGAAAGTAAGGAGTCAGAGAAAGTAGAATCTTACTCAGAATGTCAGCATCACATGCCAAATTTCACAGCGCGAATGGCGTTGGAGCAAGTAAATGAATGTCGCTTGCAGGAGATTGTCTGAGATGTTAAGGTTTGCGTAAATACCTAATTGCACATGAGTGAAGTATAAGGAGATGCTTGGTTCTCCTGTATTGTGCAGTAATCTAAACTACTTTCATTCAGAGGAATGCTCTTTGAGACAAACAATGTTTTACGGGACAGGCAATACTAATTAGACCACTGTATTGTGCATGATTTTCTTCTGTGACATGCGACTCTCATCAGACATTACTTTTTGATACCATTTATAATTGTATTTAATTTTGTGTAATTATATTATAAAACACATATATGAAACTGAAGCTATATTTGTATCCCAAAATGTGATTTGAGTGTGCGTGCATGCCTGTGTGTGCGTTTATAACGTTTCTTGTATTTTAGAGTCTAGTTTTTCATATTTTTAGGTGAGTTTTATTGTGACTAAAATTGAGTGTCAGAGTTCCAGTGATTTTTCGATTTTTTTAACATTGGAAGGCTATGCAATTTTCTATTTCTGTTTCTAATGTAGCAATGATTTTATAATCTATGGGGCATGTAATGGGGCCAGTCTTAAATCAGCCACACGAAAAAATAAAGAAAAATGTTTGAAAATCGTCTCGTTCCTATCGTTTATTTGATTAGAGAAAAAAAAACATGAAACACTGATGAGGCAGCGATAATCCGCAAATTTATGACTATGTCAGAGTTATAAATTCACTCTTGATCTGAAGTAAACAGGAAGAGAACGTAACGTGACGCAACAAGCCCACGTGATTGATAAAGGAAGTGACGTATGCATCAAGCAGGGGAATAACGCAAACAACAGCTGGCTTCACTTGACAGCTGTCTGCAGATTAATTTTAAGAAGGTAAGGCTTCATACTAGTCTCTGAATATATTTAAAATAAATATTCAAAGTGTTAAGCATAGTTATAAAAGTTAAAACAGTTCACCAGACAAGAACCGGCCGGTACAGGCGAAGCTCATGTTAGCTGTCTAGCTAGCTGCGCAGCTTGTTGGTTGTATGGATAAGTATTAATTCTACGACAGAGTTTCACAACAGACGATAATCTATTTAAAGTTACAAAGGTTAGCGCCATAGCTATGGCTAGCTGTCATATTATAAATATTACCCAGTTATTTGTTGGACTAAAGAGTTGTGTCTAAAATCACAATATTCCACCTGGTACCCTCAACAGCATAAATATCACTGGGTAAAATCACAATATTCCACCTGGTACCCTCAACAGTATAAATATCACTGGGTAAAATCACAATATTCCACCTGGTACCCTCAACAGTATAAATATCACTGGGTAAAATCACAATATTCCACCTGGTATCCTCAACAGTATAAATATCACTGGGTAAAATCACAATATTCCACCTGGTACCCTCAACAGTATAAATATCACTGGGTAAAATCACAATATTCCATCTGGTACCCTCAACAGTATAAATATCACTGGGTAAAATTGTCATCGTTAGAGAAGTGCATAGAAAAAAAGGCATGGGGGTGATCATTATTTGTCTTGTGTTTTTAAATCACAGGGTCGCAGTGAACATAATGGCCTCAGACTGGTTCGGTGGTGTTGTGTATGTAAACTGTGGGCTGACATTGGGAGTTTATCAGGGAGAGGTGGCATCTGTTGAAAACGACCCTATCGCAATGGGATCAAAGGTCACTTTCAGGTAAGGAAGAAAGATTATTTTGACAGATTTCATCCTACACATGTTTTTTTTTTAATGCAGATGTAATACATTGTCCTTGCACAGCAGCACACAGCTTTAGAAGGCAATATTATAAATATAAAAAATATTTGTAACTAAATAAAGAGCATTATATAGCCTTGGTGGTGGTATATAGATTGCGCATCTTTATCCACACAGTGAGCCATGTCAGATAGTTTTATATTTGTCCATGTCAGCCAAAAACAAATCTCTCAAAATGTAGAGACTTGTTGAAATACAAAATACAAATGCATGTTGAAAGACATACAAGCGTTCCGAGATACGAGCAAGCCTGCGAGCAACATTTTGCTTTGAGATGTGCGCACTCATCCAGATGCTGACGCTGCAAGCGCTCCAAGCCTGCTTCACTCATTCAGTTATTTTCACTGTATTTGTGAATATTCTTTATAATAATTCATGGGTTCAGAGAAAGGGAGTGGTGAGGATGGGCGTGACAAGAAAAGATGCGTGATGGCAATGGAGATGAAGCACGGCATTATGAAAATTAATGTAAATAAAAATGACCGAGGTGTCCGCGTAAGTGATTTGGCACGCCAGTACGAGATGACTATTATTTCTAAGTCTATGAAAGTGTATGTGCAAGGTTCAATTACAGTATAAAGTGTCTACATAATATACCGTCCAACTCTCGCTGCCTCCCTCTTCCTCCACACTGCGCACTGCTGTTAGCGCTATCGTCTGTCTCAAGGTTAATCTCATAATAAAACCACATTTTATATTATAGTAATACTGCATATCATTTATAATATCATTCTGTATGTGTGTATCTATATAGAAATTAAAAAGTGTATTCCATGGTTATTAGTGTTTTAATTGTTTTCAGTTATTTTATATGGGAAAAATTGATTTGACATACGAGCAATTTTAGTTGCGAGCTTGGTCCAGGTACTAATTATACTCCTATGTCGAGGTATTATTGTATAATATAAGGAAACATTTGGATAGACAGGATATTAGAAGCATTGTGTAAGTCACTCTGTGACTTTTGTCGGAATTTGTTTAAGTCCGATCACTTTCACAGTCAGGATCACTGAACAATGGGGAAGTCAAAGGGGAATCAAACTAGCTAATGGACAATATGCAATACTTTTCGGGCAAGTTGTAAAAATGACCTCTGCCAGAGCTTTTCCTGTGCACAGACGGTGATGCTTGCATAATAGGAAGCCATGGTATTTTTTTTATTTGAGGGGGGGGGGGGGGTGTATTGATATAGCAGACGAATTTTTTTATTCTGTTTTCAACACTCGTAGCTTGTTGAACCAGTGTTACTCCTTTTGTCCCATTCATTCCTATTTGGTGGGAAGAGCATGGAACCAAAACGTCTCACTGTATCTCCCTTTAAGATTCCCATAGCGTGCTAAAGCCTCGTATCAAAGTTCCTCTTTACAATATGTTTGTGACTAAGATCAATAAACATTCCCCCTCCCTTTCTGTGTTTTCTCTTAAAGAAAGCCTGGCTTATTGCCTTTCAATCTCTTGTTCTCTCTTTCCCTCTCCTGTCCACCCCCCCCTCAGTGCTCCGTGCCGGAAATTCCCCCGCCCCCAACAACAGGAAGCCATGTTGTCCCAGTATGCTCGGAAGGTCAACGCGATATCAATTGTGGAAGTTTACCCTTTGAGTTTGTATTTTAATCTCCAGCAATTAGGATGATGGTCAGGGAGCTAATGCCCAAATTACATGGGGACAAAGTGCTGAGTGGCTTGGGCAGGGCTGGTCCTTTCACACGCAATGCCATGCTCAGAAGAAACCCCCAGCCATAAGGAAGGGAAAGCAGGGTGGGCCATTGCTTATATAAGATCACAGATTCCAGAAATGTATCTGACATTGATCTTTCTAGGAGAGAAGGGTGAGAACTCAGAACGAGCTTTTGTGAATAATGGGTAGATCTGCAGAAGCTGAATTGCATTCCATTCCATTCTCAAACAAATCTCATTAAAAGGACATTTTGAGAGACGACCTCTAGAATTTGCCCTTATGAAAGCTGTTCTCATGACCAACGTGTCATCTTTGTATATGGAGTGAAATTTCAGGCACTTGATTTTTAAATCCCTCGTTTTTAAACCTCTATGCATGTTGTGTGGCCTTATTTGGTTTAGCTTCATGCTAATACTGAGCTGCCATGCCATGCTCATATGTTTTGAATACATTACTGCCAAAACTGCCCTTTTCACATCTGAACAACAACACCTCCCATCCATTGATTCTACCTTTTTATACATAACCATGAGGCAGAATAAAAGCAGCTTTTACCACAACCTGTCCACACAAGATCAAAAAGAGCTTCAATGCACATGTAGCGGACACAATGCAGCTTCAGCCCTGTATTATGAGGGACATTCAGATGAACCGGTCCAGTTTATTTTAATCAGGGGGGGGGGAGAGACACCACATGATCTAGATCTGATCGAAATTCAATTGAGATGCATGTTATACCCTTCCACCAAATGTAATTGATTGAATAATTGTTGCATAGTCCTTCTAATTAACAGGGAGACAAACTAGCACCGACCACCTTGGCAGAAGTAATGAAGACGACGAGGAGGCGCTCCTAAAGTATCAGCATTATCATCCAAAGCTGAGGGTTGCCAAAAATGTTACTCAAAATAAAGGATGCAAAAGTAGCTTGGAAGCAACGATATGCAGACTCACAACAATCAGTCACATAACAAATCATTTACCGGTAATCTTTTCCATTCTACACTTAAAAAGGTGCTATCCCAGAAATCACCTCATCTTCAGCAGCTTATCCGGGTCACGAGTTAGGCTGGAGCCTATCCCAGATGACATCTGCCGGAAGGCAGGGAAGACCGTAGATATGTCGCCAGTTTATTGCAGGGCCACACGTAGACAAAGACCCAGTGAATTTAGCATGACATGGGGAGAACATGTAAACTTCACACACAAAGGTGGAATCGAACCAAGGACCTTATTGCTGTGAGGCAATAAACTACGTTCTAAATCGAACTAATGGTTTATTTAGTTTCTTCAGTCTTTTAATATTAATATTGATCAATATAGAAGAGGCAGTTGCGATATTCTTTTGTTGATTCAATTGGTCCTACTACCTTACTACACATTGGAGCCGTGCCCAGTTCATTCAGAGCATGACTCAGCACTTCCTTCTAAATAATAACAATGTTGGTTTGAGTTCGAATTGCTCTACATCCTGGTTAAAAATAAATAAAAACCACCCCCTCTTATCCAAAATGTTGGACCACTTTCAATTATGGTCTACCTGCTACATATAATGAATAGGGGTTTGTAGATCACTTTGTTGTGCACTGTCTGTGTTTACACTGAATTTAGTCACATTGATATTACTTAATATTTTATGCGAGTAGTGGTGGAAACACTAATTACCAGTTGACGTATCGCCTCATTAATGAGGGGAATAAAACCTTTGTCACTGAAGTGGTTTACTGTGATATTGAGGCAGGACTTGCATCCGCTCATAGTTTGTGAGTGGCTCTGTAGCAATGTGAGTGTATTGTGGCTGTGTGCACTGCCTTGCGTGAGAGTCCAAAGCACCTTAGCTGTCACGCTGACAGTAGCGTGCGATTGTGCCTCCCTGTCTCTTGGTTAGCGTGAGAGCTCAGCATGGCTAGGGTTGAAGGCCAGGTTTTTCCAGTTTTTCCTTTTTTTTGTTCTCTGTTCATTGAGCTTTTAGTTTTTTTCCTTACATGTATTTAAACTTTATTGAGCACCACTCAGTCAAAAACCCAAAACATTTTTACACACAAAGGACCCTGCGAAATGAGTTTTAACTTGGGAATAATAGTAATAGACTAAACGCTATGAAATAGCAGATAGATGACAGTGACACAGGTCACACCAAAAAAATGCAATGTGATGAATGGCGGTGCTGGAGGGCTTACGAGGACCAAAGACAGCGAGTGATTCGGAGATGAGGATCTGGAGGATCAGCAACAGAGCACATCAGGGGAGCAGAAGCCCCGGTCCTGTCGTCACGATGAGGGGAAGCCCATTGTGCCTCAGCATGGGGGGGAGGGAGTGCTGTACTGGTAGGAACTAAATGCATATGCAGAATAGAAACAAAGCAATCTAACCATAAAGGATTAGGCTCAAGCAATGCTTATTTTTGCCTATCCTTATTCAATCAATGTGCTAATAAACTGAATAAGCTTATTGAATAAATCAAGCTAGCCAATAAAAATCATACACAGCCGTTTAGTACAATTCAGACAAATTACACATTGTGGTAATCACGCACAATCTTATTTTTAAACTCTTAGATAAATACAATGTTTAAATTCATCTTGTAGTCCATCCCATAACTTAACACCCACACCTGAAAACACATCTGGACTTCACATTGGTTCTTACTTTAACATTTTCAAAAAATAAAGAGATTGTAACAAATTTCCCTTAGTTTAAAGAAACTCTTCCTTGAATTAGGAACAATATTTTGATGTTGATAATATCCCTTCATTTTAAAGTGGGATGATCCAGTTCTCTCTGAGTGTTGCATAACTTAGTGCAGCAGACATAAGATAAGCATACCGGTTGCTAGCGCAGGTTCTGGAGTCCACGGTGGGAGAGAAACGGCTCACTTGGATCAATGAGGAAGTGGAGGGTGGCAATAGTGAAGGAACTGTTTTCTGCCGTATGAGTTGCACTTACACTAGAAGGAACAAACAAGATACGGAAAATGTTCAGTATGCAAGAGGATTTGGACAAATCTGCCTGTTTTTGATGCTTAATAGAACATAATAGATTGCTAAGTAACGTCTTTGGTGAAATCTGGTGATGATGGTAGATACGAGCCACGTTAGCCGACTCATTCCTCAGGCTTTGCAGGTGATAAGATGGTTGTAGAGCGTAGGTTTTTTGCACTAGTCTTTAGCTGATGGTGGTAACACAGGGCAGTTCAACAGCAACAGCTGTCTACAATTTAGAAAACCGAGCTGCCCAGTAGAGCCGCCTTTTCTAGATCTGCTTCCCATGACTGTCATCATAATCCCCATCCTCTGCACTCTGTAATTAGCATGCCGCTGCACAGCCTTACATAAACAGCACCTCTGAAGCAGAAACAAACCAAGTAGCTCTTGACCTGGAATCTCTGGCAGTAAACAGCTAAATCAACAATACAGAAGTAGAGAGAAGAACAGAGTGCCAGGGAAGTTCTGTCAGGCCTGCTCTTACCGAGTGCTGTTTAGGTCCCCAAATGTCTTGCTTTTCCTGTGGTGTGATTGAGTGTACATTGAATCCTTACTGCAAACAAGCAAGGCCACTTCCTATTTAGTCATCTATTTGGCGCGATCTTTTCATGCAACTGCAAGATTTCAGGTAAAGCAGGAAATCACTTGGCTCAGGAAACGTGGTGATGTTAAGCATGGGGGGGTGAGACATTTTAATTTGACAGGACGGGAGCTACATTTATTAACAGAAAAACCATTGATATATAGCATGCTGTGTTCTTAATTGATTTGTGTAAACACAGTCCAAAGAACCAACATTAAGCTGTTGGCTCTTAATATATTTTCCCAAACTGGCTTTAACAAGAATCTGACAGATTACTGCATGATTCTGACAAATTGCTGCATGATTCTGACAGATTACTGCATGATTCTGACAGATTACTGCATGATTCTTTTCTATTCACTGATGAACCAGCACTGTGGATTGATTTAAGTCTCGTCAGTTTCCTTGCCATGGTTGAAAGATTGCTTCCAGCTCAGTTTATTTTAGTGCTGCTGCATACTTGTGACTGCTTGCTTTAGCTAGTTACCTTTTGAGTTTGTTTGCACACAAAGTGTGCGTGCGTGCGTGCGTGCGTGCGTGTGAGAGAGAGAGAGAGAGAGAGAGAGAGAGAGAGAGCATATGTAGTTAGATGAGAATGGTGTTTTAGGTGCACCTGATGGGAAAGTTGAAAAGCAATTAGCACATACTAAAGATGGCCGGTTGCAATTGCATGCAATTCATAATCAGGGTTTCTTTCATGCACGAGGGGCAACTGATGTTATTAATTTAATTTAATTCCATGCAAACTTGAGATATGTCATCAATAATCATCCCTCATTCACTTTAATTTCTTCCCATTTTGTCCAGATGTTGGGAAGGATAAGAAAAGGCAGTGTAATCAGGGATGGGAATGTTGTCATCTCAGATTTGCAAAACAATTAAACTGTCTGGTGTTATGGTTTTTGATTTGTTTAGAGAGTGTGTTATTCATAAAACCTTCCGTTTTCAGGGCTTTGTTTGATTTCAGACTTTTTTTTATTCTGTAGCTAATGGCAGATAGCAATTCATAAAAAAAACCCTGAATTGCCTCCACTGTAATGTCTCCCCCATGTTTTGTCCTCCCCAATCTCTCACCACGAGCCGGCGGGATACAGGTGCAGGTGTTCATTTGTATATAATGTCTGTCCCCTTTTTGTCACGCAAACTTGCTCTGTGTTTTGCCTGATCTAGTAGCCGATGTGGGGGGTCCAGCTCAGTGCGGCTTTATCCGGAGCTAAGGGTTTTGGGATTGGTCAGTGTCATGTGATGGTGCGTGTGAACTCATCGTCTGTGGGGAATAGGTGTCTCACTTTGGCTGCCTCGTGTTTTGTAAAGGCTGCCAATCTTGTCTTTGTTGCTGCAGACAGCATTGACAAATAGGAGAGGAAATGGAGAATCTTCTGTGATGGGAACAAGATCAGGAGGGAGGAAGGGCTTTTCCCTGGGGAACGGGTTCCTCGCACGGGTGTCTGTCTGTAAACATACCTATTACCCCTTGGGAACCTGAGAGCCTGTTTGTCTGTAGATCTATGTTTGTTTTATCTCAGAGGACACATTATCTGGGTTTTATCTGCACTCCAGCTGTCCTCATTACACTTGTGAAGATATTTTGCAATTCAGGTCAAATGTAAATTGTAAGAATATAAGAATTCAAGTATTTGAGTGACACTGCATCCTTTTTTCAGTAGCTCAAATATGTTTCCACGTTACACAGACCTTTCCCCAACCTTTCACTGTTTCTCGTTAAACAGATAGCATATATCTCATCCTAACATTTCTTACTACTTGTAATTACCACTGTGGTATAAGATCAGCTCTGTTAAGATGATGGAAGAATTAGAGTACTGTGGATTTGAGCTACCGTGAGCAATGCCAGGCTCATTGGCTTGGTTTTAACATAATAACTTTGATAACAAGGGAGGAATGTTAATCACTGTGACACTTTACATAGGTCATTTTTGAGCATTGAATATAGTGCGTCACATTTTCAATAATTCCTTTGATCTGTATGCGCTCTATGACCTGACGACCTGAGTCTGTGGAAGTGAACTGCCCTCCGTCTTGTCCTGTTCTCTTTTTGCCTCTCATTACTGTAATTACTTGTGATCCTCGTGTTCCATGTGAGTCTAAAGTTATGTATATGTTAGTTTTGTGATTCACATTATTCCTTGTCTTGAATGTTCTTATTTATTTTTATTGTATTGTGTTTCGTGACCCTGTGTTTTATGTCAACCTGTCTAGGGACAACAGACTGAAATTAGCCTTTGGCTATAATCTGGCATATTTACACATTTTTATATGTTCATTAATATGTACTGTCCCTATTTAAATAAATAAATATTGCTATTACCTCAAACAAAGAGGTCATGTGTTACATATGCAGCTGCAATGCTCTTCACGTGCCCTTAACGATAGTTGCGTTATGTTACATTACAAATGACTACGGCTAGACTAGCTTTGATCATCTATCGATATCACCTTGTTATTTCCCGATGCATTCAGGCCTGGTGGATCCCAGTGTAGCGTATGAGCTTCACGTCCGTTAGCGGCTGTGTCTTCAGCGCAGGCTGGAGACTAGAGGTGTTTGTTCCAGTCAGATGGTGCTGGGTAAACTGAACAGGTAAAAAGACCCTTTCTAAGATTTATAAACTCCTCTCAAGCACAGATACGTTACTTCTTCCCATCTCAAAATGGGAGACGGATCTGTCACTAACCCTAGATCATGACTTTTGGACACAAATCTGTGAAAATGTATTTAAAATGACAAAACACAGAAATCTTCAACTCATCCAGTATAAGATCCTTCATAGAACACACATTACTCAATATATGATGAAGAAAATGGGCTTCTCTGAATCTGACATCTGTTCTCAATGCTCCCAAAATACTGCTGACACTTATTTCCATGCCCTATGGTTGTGCTCACCCGTCCAGGATTTCTGGGTCGCAGTATCACATAGACTGTCGTCCATCTTAGATTGTACGTTCCCTTTATCTCCGATCTCTTGTCTACTCGGTGACTTGGCAGAAATCGTTATTTCTAAGAAATATACGCACCCCACACTCGCAGCCCTCGCCATCGCCAAGAAAACAATCCTCGTTAACTGGAAAAATAAACAGTCTTTAAACATCAATCATTGGTTGAATCTCCTCATAGAACACATATCAATGGAGAAAATCTCTGCCTCTAAAAAGATAAATAAAAAACATTTTAAATATTTTACAGAAAGCTGGTCTCCTTTTATTAAATCATTAAATATAAATATTACAACCTGATTCTGCCTGCTAGCGAAAGCCACCACAACGATGTAAATGGTAATGCTGCTTGTTTCTGTTTTCTGTATCCAGGACCGAGTGGGCCTCAGAAATACATCGTCGCCCAGCCATTCTAACTTTCTATGTTTCAGCTCCAGTCTCCAGCTCAATGTTCTTCACACAAGGATGGTTGATCTCCGGGACTGTTGGCATGCTGGGCTAACTCTTCAGGGGCTGTCCCCGTGGCTTGATATGTGCAACCCGGCCCCTCGGGTCTCTGCTGGGTGGCGCATGCGTCTCGGGCGGCCGCCGGTGTTCCGCTAGGCTGCCATGCGGGGGTGCTGGCCTATGCGTTCGGGATGGCACTGAGCTGGCGCAGTCTGTCACTCCTCTGCTGGTAGTAGCGGCCGGGGTCCGGCTGGTGACCTGGCGTGGCCATGGCCCCCTCACCTCCCCTCCCTCCTCCCTGACCTCTCTCCTCCACCCTCCCCGTCCCCTGCTCGCCCTCTTCTCCTTGGTCTCGTCTCCTGTCCTGCCTCCCCCTCGCCCCTCTCCCCTCTCCTTCGCCTCCCTTCCTCTCCCCTCGTGGTCTCCCCCTTCCCCTCTCTCCCCGCATCTCCTCTTCCGGCATCCTGCTTCCCGCCGGGGCCTCGCGGCTCCCTCCTTCCTGGGGGCTTGATTATGGGGGATGGGTGGGATGCGTCGGGGGCGGCGCTCGATCCAGGCCCTGTGCATGGTTGGGCCCTCTGACACATGTGGGTGGGATGGGTGAGGCTGGGGACTATGGTCGGGCTCCCTCCTCCCCCCGCCTGGTTGGCTGGGGCCTCATGTGCTGCGCCTCTTAACTCACCACCTTAGCACAACACATTTGTAAATATACACATAGGGACATGCACCTGGGGGGCCTGGTGCTGGGGGGCGTTCACCGAGCGTCCCTCTGCAATCCCCCCCCCCCCATTTTAATGCACCACATGGGGTTACGTGGGTGCTAGGCGGGGAGATAAGGGGGAGGGCGCAGGGCAGGAGTGCGCCGTTGCCCTCCTCCGCATCCCCCGTCTGGCCCCTCCTGCCCCAAATTTTAACGCACTACATACATGTGTATATAGCACCTGGGTGTCCACACATTCACGGTGTTGGGAGGGTTCCCCAGTCTGGGATCTGGGGAGCCATATAGACAGGGTATGGGGGGGGGTTCACAATCAATTTATTTATCTTTGGCCTTGGCGCGGCATGTGGGGCCTTAGCGGGCTGGGCTTGGGGTGGGACGGTGGTCCGGCCTCCTGCTCCCTACTCTCCATCCCAGGGAATAATACTCTCCTCCCAAATGGCTGTATAGGGTCGGATAGGGCTGAAGCCCCTGCACTGTCTACTCCCGTTCCCCAGACGCTGGTTCGCT